>NC_081138.1:3965301-4265301 GCF_958295425.1 Solea solea
GGAAAATATGACTTTTTTTCTTTAAACGGCTTAATAAATAAACAGTATATTTTCTAATTTTTTATCATTTATGACGGAAAAATATGTAATTTCCAACTTGCTGTTTTCTTCCACTCTGTTTCTGTTATGTTATTTTTCACTATTAGTTAATCTGCTGAACATTTTCTCCTTTTGCCAAAATTACTCAAACCCTGAATATAATTTAATTCTTTCTAAAATGTGACAAATACACAACATTTACAAAGACAGAAACACAGGTTGAATTTAGTTTTTAATTGTAAGTATAAAAGTTAAATTAGACTAATTGATTTATCCACATGTAGTTTCAGCACTACTGTGACCTTAACCCAAAGGGACTCATTTTAATGTTTTCTCCTATTTTTGTTCAATAAATAAATCAATTTTTAATTCCAGTCCAGGCGATGACCACAAGCCGAGATTTACAGGTTTAGAGGCACCTGCGAGCGGTTCCTCAAAAATATTTAAAGAGTTCCTGCACCAGTGATGGATGAATCATCACGGCTCATATCTGTCTGCTCCGATCCACCGCGAACACTACATCCTGCTTTAATGAGTTCCTTATCAGCCTGAACCTCCACCACCGAGACACGCGAGCTTGCTTGCTCTCTTACCCCGTACGCGGTTATGTGGAAGATGTTCGAGGATGTCGGTCTTTTGTGTCGCTCCTTGTCTGACTAACAGCGTCCATCAAAGGTGTGACTCACTGAGCTTCAACGCGGTGCAAACTGTGCTGTGGTACACTTGTCAATGCCAAATTATCATTTCCACCACTGTCACTGTGCTTGAAAACAAAACAGGCTTTTTTTCTACCCCAAAAAAAGGGACCTCGCCTATATGTTCCCTCTGTTTTTTTTACCCCTAATATTTATTATGACAAAGACAAAGAGGTTATTTAATTTCATACATGGGAGACATTTCACGCATGATGATGAGCACCCGCCCAGACGAGAGACAAAGACAGACAGGCAGAGCTAGAGCCGGCGTATGCCATGGATGTGAAGAGATCCTCTTGAGGAGGCGGAGGGATGGAGAGAGGCAGAGGCACATTGAAGCAGATGCAGAGAAATGTGAGAGGGTGTCAGTGAGACTGGTGATGACGCGCTCATGGCTGCGGAGAGCTGGCGAGGCCGCGGCCCTGGCTCTGACTCACCTCATCCCCACGGGGCCTCCTGGTTGACGTCACTCAGCGTGCACTGTGGCATTTCTCTGCTTCAACTTCTTTGTGAAGCAGCAGCCACACTTGAGCCTTTCTCACATATGAGAGACTGTGAAAATCTATCCATCTATCCATCTATCCATCTATCCATCTATCCATCTATCTATCTATCTATCTATCTATCCTTTATTTGAATCAAATTAAATATCTGTCTATTTGTCTTTGTCTAACTCCCATTGTCGAGTATCACTGTGCACATCATCAAAATACTTTTACTTACATGTATATATATATATATATGTATATATACTGTATACTTTTCAAGTTTTCCTTAACAACAAACCTTGGGAAACTGATTCTTCTTTAACCCTTTGTTCCTCACAGTTATAGGTGGGGCAGGTGAAAACATAACTTTTTTTAAACATATATATATATATATATATATATATATATATATATAAATATAAGCAAGACTATCAAAAATAATCAAAAGATTAATACTGTATATTGGCAATCCATCAAATGCAAATCAGTATTGTTGTAATGATCCCATGTATTGTGGAGCGCACGATGTGAATAATGGAGTAGTTGTTGCTAAGGACCGTGTTTTATAAATACCTGCGGTTTATGCATATACGAAAGCGCGCGGTCATGTTCTGAAGCGGCTCCCCTTCTCCGTTGCGCGGGAATCAGGCGCCGGAGTGAAGAGCGGTGAGGATTTTGGGACGTGAGGATTGGCCGCGGCGGGTACATCTCGCTCTGTTCTGCTCTCACCTTCCACTTCTTGCATGAAGTGGTGTTGGCAGTTAAATTACGACAGTGCAGAGGGAAAGTTACACAGCTCCAGCGAGTTATAAAAGTGGTCTTTTCTTGACGGCTGACGGCCGTGGAGAGACATGAATCCTGCAGGTGGAGAGCGGTATTTTCACAGAGGCCGCAGAGTTGCTGGAAATGTCTCTGTTATTTTCATTTCAGCGAGTTATATATGTCCTGTTCTGTTTGTTTTTGTTCTTCTTTAAAGGAAAATATGTTTTGTTAGATTAGATTAAATTAGATTTTCAACTTTTAGAACAGGGCCGTGCTTATTGGCGAGCACTTTTGCAACCGAGTCCAAACGAGGGCCTTTCTGCATGGAGTTTGTACGTTAGCCTCGCATGTGCGGGGGTTTTTTTGTCCAGGTTCTCTATGGAATTAGATTTGTGTCAATATTTTCAAACAACACTTTTTTTTAAAGAGGAAATTAAAAATATCCATTTAATCATCCAAAGATATTGTATTGTATTGCTTGAAAATACTCTTTTTCTTTGCGTCATGGTTTTTTGTTTGCGACCGCGACCGTGGGCGGGCCTTAGGAAGCTGCCTGCTGATTGGCTACTGAGTTTTGGAGCGACAGCTCAGTGGTGCAGAAGTAGTCAAGTAATTGTAAGTATTTAACGTTAATAATCGGACAAACGTTAGATAATTATTTTGTCGGATGTCGACGGGGAAAAATTGGGGAACGTGTTCAGTGCTCAGTAGCCAGTCAGCAGGCAGCTTCCTAAGGCCCGCCCACAGTCAGAATTGCAAACAAAAAACCATGCCGCAAAGAACAAATCACGGAACGCAAAGAACAAGTGTATGTTGTTTGCTTCATGAAAAAATATTGACACAAATCCAATTCCATAGTTCTCTACTTTCCTCCCACAGTCCAAAACACATGCAGAGGGTAAATGGACCATAAAATTGACCATAGGTGGATAGGATAAAGCAGTAGATGATGAATGAAGGAGGATGTGGAGGAGTGGAGGAGGCCGCTGTTTGTTGCAGTCTCTCAAATTAAAAATAAATGGGGATACACAGGATTTTTTAAACCAGCAAAACAAAAAAAAAAGGCCAAATAACCCAATTCCCTCTGCCAGTGGTTGTTCTGCCCTGTTTTGTTGTGTTATGTTTTCACCCGTGCATACTTTGTGACATCATGAACACGCCTGAAACAAAACATGTTACAGGAAGAAAAAAAAACACGACAACAACAACAACACAATAGCTCTAAGTGATAATGTTACTTCACTTTAAATCAGATTATGAAATAAATTATAGTGAGTGCTATCCCAAGTTTTAAAAGATAAGGATTGCTGCAAACATTAATGCTGACAGTTGGACGTGAATGGACATCATAAGGTTGTGCCACCCCCCCTCAGACCTTGTATTAAACAAACTTTTTGAGTGGGAATGGGGTATAGTTGTTACATACAATTTTTCAAATTAAAAAAAAAAAAAAAGATTCCAACATTATACCACGGCTTAATAAATAGGCTGTCTGTGTCTTATATCTCAGAGAAATATGTAAATCCCGAATCATTAATCACCGTCTAATCACGCTCTACACCAACACAATTACACCGAATGTATTGAATTACATTTGGGGAGTGAATTGTCTGAACTGGGGATTGTTAGAGGGTTGATAAAGTGAAGCCACATTAAGCGACGAGCTCAGTGATGTGTCTGGCATGTGAATGCGCCACTTCCCAGGCAGCTTCACCGCTTGAACAGAAAAAGTGATTATGAGGGTGGGGTCAGGGGCTAAACAACAAAACAATGGCCCTCAGCATAAAGCAGAGAAAGACACATATTGTGTTGCCGGGGAGGTAAAGATACTGTCAAGGACAAAAGTGTCTTGATAGCATCCTGGAGCTGTGACGTAGTGAGAACTTACAGTAACCATTGTGCCATGATTACCCATCATCCTTTGTACACCACTATTGATGTATAGCAAAAATAAAGTAGATGTGGGAGGATCAAAACTTTGAAATTGTGGATGCTCCATCGGACATGTGGAAGCGATTCAGATTCAGAAAAGCCGACAGGCAAACAAAAACCCATGACACAAACACCGCTAAACTGCGGTGACCCACACATCAGGGAATACAAGTAATGCGAGAAGCCACTTGGCAAATCGTCAACCCCAAAAAGATTGGAGTAGACCCTAAAGTAAGCACTCACAACCCCGGTTCATCATAACAGAGTGAGAGCTCGAGAGATTGCGAGACGTATCTGTGGACATCTAGTCAAAGACGTACAGCCGTTTGTCTGTCGTAGACAACAAAGGATTCGGACAGTTCGTAAACACGCCGGAGCCAAAGTATAAAATCCCGTCACGAACTCGTCAAACACAATTACCATCACTCCGCAAAACAGACAAAGGCCAAAGATTCACGGAGCCTCGAACAATCACAACAGCAATGTCACAATATGGCAATATATATCGTACCAAGGTAGCCTGCCTATAATGGCAGACCATAGGAGTAAAAATACACCAGACTCCTCTGTTAAATATTGAGATTTTAGACATTTCCCTGCTTGTTGTTGGAGATTAACCCACGTTTTTGGGGATTGTTAAGTCTTTTCAACTGATCTACAATTCGGCATTGTTCGGCTCGATTCTTGTGTCGGACGTCAGACTCATGCCTCTTCCAGTGACGGACTCTGACCAATCAGTGGCCGGCAGTTTGTCGATGTCATGCTTGGAACCTCGCCAGAGCAGGTTCCAGGTACTATCGCTAATGGAAACGCGAAATAACCGAGGCGAGCTATAATCAGCCAGGCCAATGAGCCAGACGATGTGCAGTGCAACGGAAAACGTGTCAACCAACGTTGCGTGTTGTAGTTTTCTAGGAGCAATGGCTGTCTAGTAATGGTCCAAAGACTTGTGCCCAGGGGAACTCCATGGACCAAGTCGCTTACGTTGCTTAAGTTTGGTTTGGTGCAGTACGGTGCGTTTTGGCACTCGTCCCTTCTTTAGGGGTACCAGAGCAAAATGGTTTGGCCGCAGTCTTTTCTCTTGAACACCCACAGCCACAATCCTGCTCGCTCGGCTGTTGTGTCGCGTTCAACGGCGTCGCATGTTGTCGCCCCTGTGGCCGGCGTGGACAACATCGGGTACAGCCCACATCCCCCACCTACCAAGTAAAGGTACCCTTCTCAGTACAAACAAAGGGAGGATGTTACAAAACGAACTGTGTGGTTAGTTTCCCAAAAATTCATCTCCAATCTCACCTCATTGAGGAGAGCACGGTCAAACAGCGCAGTTCACTGTTTAATTTGGATTTGAAGGATTTTGTTTTTACCGCACAGCGGCTAATTCACAGAAACCTTTACGACAGAGGTCAGTTGAAAGGATGTCAACGAAGAACGCTATGTCCACTTTGTGAGGAACCCCCCCCCAACCAGGTACTTTGTGGAAAATAGAGTGAGTAATTGATTAATGAATCTGTTTAGTGGAGATTGAGTTGAGTATCGCAAATTGGTTTCCGAGTAAACAGTAATACTTCAAACTAGACAGACTGAAGTGACTCATGTCCAGTCTTTTTTTTCCCACTGATGTGTGTCAGATCGGATTTTTCAGGACCGTGTGGACACAGAAATCGGATCTGCAAATTCCCAATTGTATTTATGAATGGATATGAATCAGATCCTTACCAAACCGGAATTGGAATTGTAAATGTGAACATGGATATGAATGCCGTGTGATATTCAGTATTTCCAGGCGCTGAAATGGTCTGAATATAGAAGAAAGATGATATACAGCAGCAATACTAAACCCTGTATTTACAATATTGTGAATTTCCAGGGCAGAAAATAACCCAAAATGTCAGATTGGATCACCACAGATGTGAAGTGAGTTAACAAGGTCCCGAGTTCCCGTTGTCAGAACAATTTCCACGCGCCGACTGCACTCATGCTGATAAGATAACCATATAACAAAAGCAGGAAGGTATCCATTAAAGGGGCCCTGTGTTATGGAGTCATTTACACTTGTTCAGACTCTATCATTTTAACCCCAGGGTGACTGTTCAGCGCGTGACCTCGGCTTCACTGTCATTGTAGAGAGCGGCGCTTCTGCGGGAGCCAAATGGACGACTGCTGGGAATATTGCAGGCTTGTACTCAGACAGGCAATTTTCCCTACAGCGGGATAATGGCAGTAAGTGGGGGGGTGGTAAGATTTAGTCATATACTGTACACCCACTCGGATGGTGGTGATTTTACTCTGCTGCCACCATCCAATATATCGCCTCATTGGTGTTGATTACAGACAGCTCCTGGTTTCTAGGTTATGCCTTCTCACCTCCTACAACCTGATTTGAAGGTTTTTTTTGTTTTTTTTTTCCTCCAGGATAATTTAATCTCTCTCTTATTTTGTTATTTTTCCACCTATACGGGAAAAATGCCAGTCAGAGTGGAGAAATGAAACGCGCGGTGAGGGACTGACAGCAGCACCTGAGGGAATTACACTTTACCTCTGACTCATTAACAGAGCCGACGGAGGCCGATACGTGTTCGATCAAGTACCAAACACTGGCGCCGAACCAATCGGACTTCTGCGTCAATGAAGACCTTGAAAAAATACGAAATACTAATCAGAGCTGACTCAGCTCAGCCCGAGTCTTTTTGAAAAAAAAGGGTCTATTGATGGAGGGATTGTGTGTGCATCACCTTTTACGTCAAAGGTAGAAGAAAAACTCTTTAAAAGAGGTAGAGTTACTCCATAGAAACTGTTTATGGATCCTCTTCAGATGAGATTCACAATCTCCATTCATAGTATTTATATGTTTAAGGAAAATTGAGTGAGTTTTTGCCTGGTTGCTATTTCCCACCACCGAAACATCACCCAGAGGTGATTCCAATAGAAACGTAACTCAAACGCGTCGGAACATTTCAGCTCTAGCTCGGCTGCCCCCCTCTGAAGACACAACCCTTGTCTCACTCTGTATGACATGCAAGAAATGTGATGTCTTGTGGGTCTCACAGGGCATCACTGCTGTTCCACTGCTGAGTAGAGGCAGCTCAACCGAGCAGAGAGACAGAGAGGATTGAGTTATTCTTCAGGAGGTGGTCAAGCTTTAAAGGTGGGGAAGAAAGTGACAGTGAGAGTGGAATATTTTCTCTTTCGAGGACTATTCTCTGTAAACCAGTCCACCTGGCACCAGCAAGAAGGTCATGTTCTTCCTTCTTCTGAGGCTCAGGTTGTCTCGACCAGGTCTACGTAACAGAATTGGTTGATATTTGTTTTAAAGCAGAACTATGCAGGGTTTGTACCCTAATTCAGCCTTTTTCAAAGTGCGGGGCGGGCCCCCCTGGGGGGACGTGGAGACTTTCCAGCGGGGCCGCGACTTCTGTTTTTTTTTTTTTTTTAAGTCCTAACTAAAGTTTAGCAGGGGGAACTTTTGGTCTCGCATTTAAGTGACGTCCCACAACAAAATCTACACTGGCGACAAGGTTTGGATAAAAGTTTCTGACAGGGGCAAAAAGGAAACTGTGCAATGTTTTTGGAAACTAACAACAAGGCGACGTCAGCCGAACGGAACAATGATTCACGACGACCAAAACCCAAGGCGAGAAAGCCAGGAACCAGTTATGAGCTTATCACTGGACCTTTATTTTACCCTAAACCTTTTCATCAATTGGTGTCCAAGGAAGCAACACGAGAACCGAGAACACAGACGCACGGAAACAGAACAGAACAGTGTTTGCACGTTCTCAACGTCTGCTATCGTGAGTCGTATTCACAGCAGCCCTTCTAATTCCAATCCTAGTCCGTTTGCTCGGAAAGTCCGGTTCGGAACTATGATCCGCACCAAAGAAGCAAACTCTGGTCCGCCTAAAACATAGGTCTCGGTTCGCTTCAAGTGAACCAAATGCAGGAAGAGGACTACAACGCAGGGCATTGTGGGTAAACACTTGAACTGGTGTACGTGACTGCACCCATGAAAACACTGTGTACAATTTGGAGCGAGTACAATTGATCCATTTCTCCCTCCTCGCCCTCGGGTTTTCTGAACTGCCCGACGTGGTGAGAGAAGGTGTAGGTGGAGGTGAGCAGTCCTCTACAGCACCATTCTCTCTGAGTCACTTCCACTCTCTGTAGTGATCAAATTAAATCTGCGAGCAATTTGATTAAATCCGTCTCAAAGCGATTCCCCCGCTCATGACTCTGACGCGTAAATGCAGCGCGTCACGTTAAAGACTCCGCGGCCTCGCTATAGAAATCTCCATAAAGGTCGAGCTTCAGTAGAAAAAACACATTTTCATCACCTTGTACACGAAGCACGGACTCGACAGTCATTTAGTCTTCTGGCACACGCCGGACTGTCTTCCTGCCCCCGGAGGACGGCGGTGGAGGGGGTTCGTTCGACGGGCCAGACAGAAATAAGCGGGTGCAAAATTGCAATTGGCCATTATCGAAGGCCAGGAAGTCGGTGTTGTGTCTCCTCCAGCTCGAGCCTCTCGAGCCGGTGAGCCCGACATCGGGTCAGCCTGTGCGCCACTTGACACAGCAAGTGGTATCGAGGTGATGGGTGAGACATAACGAAGAGGTTGCGATCAGCTTAA
The DNA here is from genome assembly GCF_958295425.1 of Solea solea. Classification (NCBI taxonomy): domain Eukaryota; kingdom Metazoa; phylum Chordata; class Actinopteri; order Pleuronectiformes; family Soleidae; genus Solea; species Solea solea. Next base: position 3,973,849 of record NC_081138.1, read on the forward strand.
CCCTTCCGGGATCCTGCTTCGACACCTCTGATGAATTTCAAAGGTGAGGGATTCGACAGTCGCGCCTGCCGGGCAATAAAAGGACGGCAAATTAATCAAAAGTGGACGGACAATATTTACACTGGTAAAGGGTACGCCCACCTGCTAATATGAGAGTAGTTTATTTGAAGAGCTGGGGCCGGAAAAAGAAAAAAAGAGAGGAGAAATTAGTGAAAGTGGAGCTGAGGGCACTAAAGAGGTGGGAAAATGTCTCTTTTTCATCACTGGAAAAAATAGTTGAAATGGTGATGAGAGAAGGATTGATGAGGTAAAACACAATTTTCCTCCTTGAAACAAACCTTTGAGCCATAAATGGACTTTTTTTTCCTGAAACTTTCAAAGTTTCCTTTAATAAACATAAGATATGAGTATATATACATATATATACTATAGTGCACGTTCTAGCATCAGTTTTTTTCCTCATCCAAGCGGGAACATCGATGTCTAGTTCCCCCGTCGTTTTAACAGACTTTCCCAGTGAGCGAGGAAACGCTGTGTGTGTGTGTGTGTACTGGTACATCCAGTGATTCCAAGAGCAGCGTCATGTCCAACATTTAACGAGGACGTTTCTAACGAACCGTGACCAGTTCAAGCTGTACTCAACGATTCAGTGAACGGATCTTTTGAATGATTCAGTTCACTGAAACGAAGAGTTTTGCCCCATCTCTAAAACACGTAACTGAAGCAGTTCCCTTTAACCTTGCAAAAGTCGACAATGTTGTTTTCCTCTTAAATTAGAATAAAATTTTAGAGTAAAGCACAAAATCCCTATAACACAAAACTGGAGGAAATGTGGTCTTTAATTTACATGCAAATCTCTGGTTATAACTACTTTACCTTGACCTCTCCATGTAAACTGAATCCTGTCCGAATAATACCGCTTTATTTGGGGCTGTGGGTGTCAAACATACGGCCGGTGGGCCCACCAGAGGGTCCAATCCGGCCCACAAGGTGAATTTGTTATGATCGTAATGTGAAATATTATATTTTGCCTTCCAGATAGGTTGTAATGCAGGGGGGTCAAACTCAAATGACCTGGGGGCCAATGAGCATCTAGGCTGGTCAAGCGGGGGCCGACATAGAGGAAAAAAAGTGGAAAAAAACAACTATTTAGTAGCCGGTGGGCAATATAAGATATTAATTATGATATTAGACAGAATTGCAAAATAAAAGTGCTTGTTTTGATATGAAATGATTCACAATAAAAACGGAGAATTAAATTGAAAATTTAGCAAATAATGACGGGGATAATTGTGATTAAAACAATTATTATTATTATGTTGAGTGTAATACATTTAATAAAGCAATGATTACAACCGAATGTCTTATTACTATTATAGAAATATTGCCGGCAAATACATTTAGTCTTATAATCTGTCTCTATTCCATCACCTCGCACAGTGGTGGGCGGGCCGCATGTAATCAATTGGAGGGCCACACGTGGCCCCCGGGCCAACAGTTTGACACGTTTTGTAATGCGTACTTGTGTAAATGGTAAATTTAGGCCTAATATTTGCGAAATCTCACTTGCTTTTTTCAAGAAATGTCACGTTTTGTAAAAAAGACCAAACAAGGGGAAGAATTTGGAGTTCTTGTTGTTTATTGGTTATTAAGCCGTTATTTTGCTGGTCCAAATTGTGCTCTATGTGGCCCCTGAACTCCAGGAATAAGGACCTAAGTGACCCAGCCCCACCTGCAATCACCGCTTTAAACTTCTGCGACTAAGTTGTAAGCCGAGGAGAGAGCGGTGGTGGCCCGCTGGCTGTGCACTTGCGCTGTTATCCAACATAACTGCTGTCTTTCATATCTGGATGTGTCTCACGTGAGACCTGCAGGGCCCCGCGTCAATCACAAAAAAAATCATTCAAAACGGCTTTGACCTCGCTGGGTTTTTATTTTTTTGTTTTTGTTTGTTTTTTTGGCGGCGAGAATTCTTTTTATAGCAGGCGGAGTGGCAGGGATGGGCGGGGAGTGAGAGTAGGAGGGAGGGGAGGAGAAAAAAAAAAGATGTGGACGGGAATGAGTTTTCAGAGGCGGCCTCAATCTGTTTTCTAACGCCGTGAAACTCATACACCCTTCAGTCTGTCAGAGGGGGAGCCACTCGCTGACGCACGTCTCTCTCCTCACACAGAGAGTTAATGGTCACAGCACTCACTCCTCTCCACCTCAAAGCTGGGGGTAGATGTTTATCCAGAGGTGGAGCGCAGTCATTCATTTTTTTTTTTGGGGGGGGGGGGGGGGGGGGGGGGGGGGAGAAGATTGACTTATTGCTTCAGGCTGTAAAACACATTTTTCCTCTTTCATCCGCTGTTGTTTGTCGTGTTCTTGTCCTTAAATCATCCTCTCTTTTACTTGTCACCAGGCAGAATTTACTCTTACTGTTACATATGGATGAAAAATGTGTCATTTTCAATTGAAATATAGAGTTTTTAGATGAAATTCAAAGGTATAATTGAATCATAATGGACTGCAGTATGCAATATTTTGCCTCACAATATTTAAATATGTATACTCTATTATAGCATATTAATAAACAAAGAAAATAGTTTGAAACTTTTAGGTATTTAAGGTAAATTAAGGCAGGGGCAGAACAAACCGAGTCTCTAGATTAAATAAAAACACAAATCAGAGACCAAATTTTTAAGATATATTAGTAAACTAAATGTATACCACATGTCTCCTCACGGTGGCGCTGCTCAAATGAATGAGGGAAGTTTATAGCGGCGGAGGAAGCTACGCTAACACTTGCTCCGCCCACGTCCAACACACATTGACTTCATGCAATTTGTAATGTTCTATGTTGTGAATATAAACGGAAAAATCCTGCACTTTTTAAATTGATGGTCCACGATACCAATAATATCGTTGTATCGCGATATTATTGGTATCGTGGACTATTCTTTTGCTGTAAATACAAATGATTTCAATTGTTTATGTGCTATTAGGTACTAATACATGTGTTAATGGAGGAGCAGGGAAGACATATCATCATATTGCCTCAAAGGGCAAATTAAGGATTAAGTATTTCAGTAGATGAGATAGAATATTCATATAGTATCTTTATTTTGTGGATTCTGTGATGCAGATTTTTATTCTACGTCTTTTTTTTTTTAGTGATGAAAATACAACAAATCTCTTAAAGCAAGAGCCAGAAAGAGGCATGTTTTTTAAATATTTTTTAATCTCTATCCTCTAATCCAGATGATGGAGAGATCTACAGCCATCGTCCCAAGAACCATTTTCCAAACTTCAGCAAGTAACCAGTGACAAACTCCAATTAAAAATCCTCAGGAATGTAAGTATAGGCCCATTTCAGAGGCTACATATAAGAAGCAAATAAGCCCCATGAGGTGAATTACTCACTAAACAACCATCACAATTGTTTATTGATTTATTTACGGCTCCAATTGTTCGGCGCTATCGCAAATTAATTTTGTGCGCTTGATTTTCCTCGGTTGCCTTATCTCCTCATCTCCTCTCGCTTCACTCCTCGTCTTTGACGAAACAATAAATAGAAGCGATTAGGTTCTTAATGAGTGCCTGAAATGGATATTTATTTAGTATAAGGAGGCAATTTCTGAAGAAACTGCGGTGGGAAATAGGAAAATATGCAAAAATGTGAATACATCCATCCCACTGGAGGAGGAAAAGATACAGCGCAACCCGCCGATGACGTCACCTCGTCCGGAAACTGCACCGATGCTTAAACAGGTGCCGCGTCCCTTTGTGTGAATGTTTGCTCCGGTATTAAATGAAGAGCCGTCCTTTTGTTGACGTATTTGCTCACTGCGGGGGGGACAGAACACGGATCGTAAAGGTTTGGACGAATGAGTTATCGACACTGTGTGTGTTCACTGATCACGCGGCCGAGCACGACACTGTTCCTGTGAACCAGCGTGACATCCAGGCACTTGTTCTCACTGGTAACTGCCAGCAGGGACAGAGGGACAGAGGGACAGAGGGACGGATTTCAGCCACTTCAGCCAAGGTTCCCCCAGCTTAACTCGACCAGATCTTAAGAATAACGGCCGTCCAGTCAAAAAAGGGAGTTTAACGTAGAGATACAGCCGCGTGTGTTCCAACACACACGTCAAAACGCGGAAGTACCCCTTTAAATGACGCCGAGTGCACAGTATAATAAATATATGGATCGATACCAGTGTTTAATAAGCGTTGGAGAACATCTACTGATATCTGAGGCCACTGTTTCCATGGAGCTGGAGAATTTGCAAATAATAACGCCGATTGTCCCCGTCACTGTTTTTTTTTTCTCTCTTTTTAAATACATGTACCCATTTATTCAAACATTGCTGTGATAGTTCTGCATGCAGTCTCCTACTATGTCAGGTAAATGTGTTTGGGTTTATTGAACAGAGGAAAGCGTCTCTGCATGCAAACTCATCTTTCCTCCGAATGTTGGCGGAACACAAGTCGCCGGATTCGCCGCCGCAGTCCAGGCTGCGCCGCTCTTGACTGATGTTCGGTTGGCATTATTTCAACTGGATCATTAGGTAACAAAACCTGCCTACTTAATAATACAACTGTGCCTCGGCCTCGTTGCTCTGAGATCAGGTTTTGTAGTTCAAATTGGGATAGACTACTTTATCTTTCTTGCTTCAGACAGCAGACAGGGTGATATATATACTCCCTCACACACACACACACACACAGGCCTTGTAGGCTATGTTACTCGTGTGAGGAGCAGCACTACAGAGGTCTGGTATCTCTTAAAACTGGAGTACAAATCTCTGTTGCGTCCCCACACCGGAGTCACCGAGTCCACACACTTGCTGATAAAGCCGTGCGTCACATGACATGACCCCGTCTGTGTTTCTTCATACAGCAGACGGTGTTTAGATCTCGTGTCAGCCAGCCACATGTCTGCACTGCACACAGGAAGTGATCCGTCACGTCTGTTATGTTAAAACAGACAAAGGGCGACGGGCAACATTGCGCTAGTAAAGCTGCAAACAGGTTAAAGTGTCCATGAAAGGTTTTCGGAAGTTAAACACTTCCTGTCCCGCCCCATCCCTGCTCTGCTGCTGTATACATATGCCACTTTTCCATTATGCAGTTCGAGCATTACGCAGTCCTGCTTCAGTTTAGTATCAGGCTCCTCCTCAAAGTGGGCGGGGTCGTCATGGCATAGCATAGCACGAAAAAGCCGCGACGTCCTTTTAAACGCGACACAAACAACGAGCGGCGATGGAAGCGGTTGTTTTCGGTGTAACTGAATCGTTAGAATCAGTATCACTCAAAAGATTTGTTCACAGAATCGATACGACTGGGGTGCGGCAGTCCTTTCGCTAAATACACCAGACCCGTCTGTTCGATATTTAGATTCATTTGCTAAATGTTGGAGATTAGCGCACGTTTTCAGGATTTTTAACTGATCTACAGTTCGGCGTTGTTCAGTTTGATTCTCGTGTCGGGCCGCCGTGCTAATGACTCTTTCAGTGACGGCAATCTCGGACCAGGCCGGCGGTCTGTTGACGTCACATTTTAGCATCGGCTGGGCTCGAAAACAGGAGCAGGTACCAGGTACTGTCGCTGATGGAAGAGCAAACGAGTCGCGTCGAGCCGAGCCGGAACTGCGTAACGGAAAAGCGCCAAAAGTTATGTACCGCAACCTCCAGATTAATTTTTTCATATTTCATTTTCCAACTTTAAATGAAGGGTTACTTTAGACTTTTACGTCCATGCAATTGTCCTTTAATTACAGTACGGCGCAACACGTTCTCAGCTATGTACATTCCATTAACACGTGGCCGCACGCTACACTGTAAACACTCCACTTTCTTAATGACTCATTAGAATTAAAGCTATATTAAGCAACTTCAACAGTGACTGAACACATTAGTCCAACGACGAGGCAAAAACCTGGAATCTGACGACGCCGAATTACGGTGTATATATAAAAAAAAAAAAAGTTTGTTTGGAATTGTTTAGAAAGAGATGTGCTCATTATAAAGAATGTGTAAAAAAAAAAAAAGTCTCTTATATTAGACTGTCACGCTTCAGTGGGCAATTAAGTTTTTCATTTTCCCACACGTGTTTGTCATTTGACGCACGAAGGTACAGCATAGCACTTATAGCAGTGGGGAAAAGAAAAAGAAAAAGAAAAAGCAAGGTATCCCAAAGATCAATGTCATGATGCATTTCATCTATAATTTGCATCCACACGTGTCAGAAAGGGAGGAACGTTTTCGACTCACGACGTGGCTTCACTTCATATTAGATTAAAGCGGCATATAATTTTAGACACAGTTAAATGTTACTTGCGCCACTTAGTTTCCAAGGTAACAAGCCGGGGGTATATTTAGAGTGCACTAAACTGAGACAGAAGAAATAAAAAAAAAGTGTTAACAATCTTGATGAAGCAATTACAATTAGTCAAAGTCAAATAGTAAAGACGAGAAGGTCGGCGACACGTGTATCTGCGCGTATGTGCGGCCGTTATGACGGCGGCGCCGCCGCTGCAGTGCAGCTGAAGGCGAGAGAACAGCCATCCAGCTCATTCAGCACCACTTCTGACACTTGCGTCATTCAGTATTTAGTGGCCTTACTGATTCACATAGTATAGTAGAGGCTTCACTTGAGGAGGCAGTTTCAGGGAGAACACAGACGTCAGTGAACGAAGACGCTTTGTTGTCGTCTGTGTCGAGAAATCGAGAGCGACGAGCAGGGAAATCAAATAACTGGGACATTTTGGTTTTTTATTCTGCCCCGAAATGATCAGCGTGTGAACTTGGAACACAGTCTGTTACAGGATTATTGAAGGGCTTTATCAAGTGGCTCCCAAAGACTGGGTCGGGACCCACATATGGGTCACGGGAGATTTTTTTTGAGGTCTCCAAACTATTTTCATGTGTTTATGTTTTAAACACCGTGCGTAAAATTAAGTTTCAAATCATTTAGGCAATTATTTTATCAATTTATCAATACAAAAAAACACCAGGTGTTACAGATATGGCTGTAAAATTAGCTCTCATCTTGATTTTGGTCACGATAGTTTGCCATCTATAAAAAGTGGGGATCAAACCAGAGGAGTTGGTAAAGGAAAAGCCGAATTTTAGTCAATTTAAACCCTGTTAATAATTCTCTGTATATTCATTCATTTAGGACAAACAACAGAGGCAACAGCAAAATAAAAAAAACAGTCACACTTTTATTCTGGCATAGAAAACACAATCACATCTATGTAAACGTCGCAAACTTTAACAGGATTTTATATACTTTTGTGTTGACATTAGAGTGTGCTAAGGCAAAGTTATAGGAAGACTTAAAACAAGCATATTATAGTATAATTCTTCTCATAACCTCGACCATGGAGGTTATGTTTTTGGTTGTGTACTTGAATTGTACTGAATGTAAATAATAGAAAAAGTAAAGGACAGATTTGAATGAAATGTTCTAGGGTTGCATGGAGTTAGACTTGTGTCAGTTTGTGTAAAATATAGATTTAATCATTCAAAAATATTGTATTTTATTGTTTGAAAATACACTACATAATAATTGTAAGTATCTACCGTTTATAATTAAAAAAAATTGTTAAGATATTTACATTTTCGTCGGATGTCGACCGGGAAAACTTGGGGAAGGAGTTCCAGACGGACAGCGACTCCAAGCCTGTGACTACTTCCGGTCCATTGAGCTGTCGCTCCAAAACTCAGTAGCCAATCAGCAGGCAGCTTCCTAAGGCCCGCCCACAATCAAAAAAAAATTCAAACAATAAAATACAATATTTTTGAATGAATAAATCTATATTTTATTGGCTTCTTAAAAAAGTGTTGTTTGAAAATATTGACACAAATCTAATTCCATAACCAAAATTATAATAATGTGGATTAATCACCCCATGCAATTATTAGATTTTGGTTGTGGCTCAAATACGGATAGGTTCAGGATTATAAAAAAAGGTGTCTTCAGAAAAATAAAAAACGAAAAGATCTGCACCTAGTTGTTTGTTTAGTTTCAGAAAGTATTGCTGACGAGAAAACAGCAATTGTGAAAAGTCAGAGCAGGGATTTTATAAAATCAACAGAAACTGAAAGTAAACGAATGCTCGACGCAAGTGAACTTTTAGGTTCTGACTTTTGTTTTTAGACATATATATATGTATATATATATATATATATATATATATATATATATATGCCAATGGATGATGTTTACAACGGAATATATACTCCAAAACTGTAGGGGGAGCTCCGTAGAGATAACGTCAAAAAAAGTGAAGTTCTGCTTCAACCTGAGCCAGTGGCATTATTGTGTGGAAGGTTTATTCCTTACCCATCAGTGCCCTGAGAAACAAACAAAGAGAAAAGAGTCAGTCATGCATAAAAGAGGACAGCAAACTTTACTGGCTTCCTACCAACAAAAACAAGACAGTCGTGATCATTGTGACCACTTTACACCACCGTCTGCATCAACATCGGAGCGCCGCCCTGAGTTTAGCGGAGCGTCCTCGCGGATTCTCATTCACGTCGTCCTTTTCTGGGGTGATCACTTTCCTTCGCAGAGGAAGCCAATCAGCGCTTCTGCCGTCTCCTTCTCCATCCCCCACTTTCTCCTCCCTCCTCTTGCTTTCCTTGCGCGGGCTGAAGTGGTCCAGCTTGGACAAATCCTCTCCCTTGAGGAAACGTTTGACCAGTCTGTCTTCCAGCGAGTGAAAGGTGATCACGCACAGACGTCCTCCGGGTCGCAGCAGCGCCCGGGCGGCGCGCAGGCCGGCGAGGAGTTCGTTCAGCTCGTCATTCACGAAGATGCGCAAGGCTTGGAACGTCCTCGTGGCCACGTGCGCCGGTCTGTGGAGACGATCCGTGTGCGCGGCGGCGACGGCGGCGGGAAACGATCCTAGAGACAAACGAATCATCAAAGAGTCATCAAATCAAGTCGGAAGCACTGGATTTACGGTTACTCTATATCTCCTTCTGTTTTATTGACACATGGAAATGCAAAAACAAGCTATTTCAACTTACTCGTGAAACCACCGTGACGTCATGACAGTGATTTAGAGAAAACTCTGGCTATTTTCCTGAAAGAAATCAGAATTCACATGTCCTCTTCCCGTGTCCTGCCCAGCTGCCTTTGTTCAAATTTCTGAATGACATCCGAGTGAGCGAGTTCTCCGGGACAACACGGGGGTAAAAATCCATTTAATGTATAAAACCAAAGTCAGACAGAAGCAAAATATAGAACTAGAACATAACCATTAGACGGCATCTGCGAGAGAAGGGTTTTAAGAACAAAAAAACGTCTTCAAAGGCCTCGTTTGGAGTTTGCACAAGTTTTTTTGAAAGGTGGAAGAAAGTTTTTTTTGCCTTTGTCCTTCAGGAGGTCATAACAGTGTGGATACCTGACAGAAAATGGCACTGAATCCACATTTTTGCGAAGATTTAGGCTTTTGATCAGCTGATGAACAGCCTATTTCAGTTTATTGCTTGTTTGCAATAAATTGCTTACTCAAATTTCACGAGAATTTCTTCTTTTTGCATTTTGAAGCACTACTTAAAACCTTCTTAAGATCCAACAGTGCAAAATGTCAAAGCCTCCCCAAACGAACCGGACTTTCCGAGCAAACAAACTAGTATTCGTGAGTTAGAGGTTTCTGGTGTGAATACGACTTAAAAGAAAACGGGACAAGTCAAAAATAACTCAACTAAATCAGAAAAAATTAAATTCCAATCAAAAACACTAGGAAAAACGTCACTTTTCACAGTTCAATCCCAGGAAAACTGTACACCGTCGTCTTCCAGCCACAGGAGCCGGCACTGACCTGTCACTCAGGAAACATGGTTCGTTTATATTCTCGTTGGTACGAGTGCAGGGTGAAAAACACACACAAAAAAAAACAAACACACAAGCAGTGGAGGTGGAAGGTTGCTGCCTGTCCGCAGTAATAAACTTCAACTGCTGTTGTTAGTCAGCTAGTTATGCTAAGCATCATACCCAAACTATTTTTAAGTATGGGGAATCGGAGAGTGACATGCAGTAAATGGTCTGGAAAGAATTTATTTTTTATGGCATTAACTGACATGTCTTATTTCATGTCCTCTCTCTCTTCTCTGCCATAGGAGGGGACATCGTCCTCCTTATTTGCCCCTTAGAGTAAAGACAAATTACAAACGCTCTTTTTAACGAGGGCCGGATTTGATAGTGTGAAGATTTCCGGGGGGCCAAAGGTCACTTCAGACCTTTTTTTTTTTCCTTATTTTTAATTGTATTTACACAAGAATGGCTTAATTGTTTTAGTTGGGTAATTGGGTTTTAGCTGTAAGTTAAGTGAGAAGGCTAAGTGACTTAAATCTTGACTTAAGACCACAACCCTGAACACATAGACTTCACAATAAAAGACTTCGCAAAGATCAAAGATTACTTTACTATTTCCGGCTAAAATAAAGATATTAGAATAATATAGATTATTCTAGATTATTAGGGTAAGTGTTTTTTTTTAAAATGTACTTACTTTTCAGTTATATTTTCAAAAAAAGTAATCAATGGTCTCTTAGTTCTCTCGGGTGTCAGAGCTGGAGGGACAGTGATTCTATTGGACAAAGGATGATGAAGATGGAGACTGCCGGGCAGGATGAAAAGAGGAGGACCACACATAAGGTCTAGGGGTTTTGTGAAGGAGGACATGAGGACACAAGGGAGAGGACAAAGGCCTGTGAAAATCATAAAAATATACTTTTAAAACTTGGCATAAATTAAAGTGGCACTTTGCAAGCTTTGCCTTTATCTCTATGGAGCTCCCCCTACAGTTTTGGATGACATATTTTTTTTTACAACTCCAGATCTTGCGAGGCTGATTTTCCAGCTAATTGACAGTAGGGGGGGGAGTGGAGACAGGCCGCAATCTCCCCACAACAAGCTATTTAATTACCACAATGACTCAGACGCTGTTCAATGAGGGTATTAAATTAGGTTTCCTGCTTTCATCTTTTATTCACAAAAAAAAAGAAAGAGAGACTGAATTCAGGGAAACACTTTGACGTGCTGCGTTTGTGACATCAGCGACAGATATAGACGTCGGAAAAGTGGTAAAAAAGATCATTTTTCACCGACATGAAACACATGTGACTCCATGTGCACCAGTGTGGTCACTTTTATCAGTTAACATGTGTGCCTACATGAAAAGAATGCTTCACGCGTGGACTTCCCCCTCGAAAGAAGAAGAACTATGCAAGCGCCACAGAATTAAGACATTTTAGAATTACTCTGACAGAAACTTCAGCAGCAGTGCTGGGACAAATGCAAAAGCAAGTCATTGTTTTTTCACTGGAGAAAGAAGGCCTCACACAGTTTGGCCGGTGAAGGAATAAGACAAAAATGATGTTAAATTTAGTTCAACAGTATCAATTTTTAACTTGTTCTACGGATTAATTCCAGAAGCAATTTCTAAAATTAAACTTTAGCTGCTGGAAAACCTGAAAAACACACCGACCAATACCCTGACTTTTGTCCTACAGGTGTTATTATCAGCGTGTGAATAACACTTAAAGAGGCGGAAATGGTTGAAATCTTTACTGGTCCAGTTGTGGCGTATTTCCACTGGCTCTACTCACCTCACCTCGGCACGGCACGGCACGGCACGGCACGGCACGGCACGGCACGGCACGGCACAGGTGGGTGAAACTGTGGTGCCTTCGTTTTATCACTGTCCCTAAATAGAGGTTTCCCTGGTAGTTGTTGGAGAATAACCCACGTTTTTAGGATTGTTGAGTAGTTTTTAAGTGATCTACAGTGTGTGGGACGTCTCTTCCTGTGACGGCACTCTGGCCAGTCAGTGGCCGGCAAACTGACCAATCATCGCATAGTACCTACTCAGCACGGTTTTGGAACCTCAGCGGAGCAGGTACTAAAAATAGTACCTGGTACCAGATACTATTTTTACCTGGCGACTTTCTCTTTCTCCCTAATTGAGAATAATTACAAATTGCAGGGCTGGAATCTATAATCTATCACTAAAATGAGCAGGTAGAGCCAGGATTTGTGAATCCAAGTAAAAATGCTTAAAAATGAGAGGAATCAGAAAACAACACCGCCATGCAGCTCAGTGACGACGTTACTGTGGTTAATATTTTTGTATTTTTACCTTTTCAATCAATCTCTCCATTGATCAAAAATAATAAAATTCAAAAAATAAGTTGCTAGAAGTGAGTTCCACTACAAACATTCAAAATGAACGCATATTGTAGTATCAAACATTAGGCATTGGTGCCACATCTTTAGCATTATTAAATATTGCTTAATATTAACACAGAGCCAATTATAAGTTGTTAGAACATGTTGTTTGTGCAGAGTGAAACAAAAATATCGATAATGAACAAGTCGAAAATGAGCGTCTTCCTGCTTCTAATGAAAAATGGTAAAGTTCATGACACGGACGATGATACGTGTCATCTTGACGACTGATTCCTACACGTCTGTCTCCACGTTGCGTCAGATAAATGAATTTAACCTTAACTCGTCACAGACTGAAGAGCCTTCTTCATTTTTCCTTTAAAAAAAAACAAAAAAACAACCCCGATAGCAAAATTCCCCAACACCGTCTTCATGTCAGGTCTTGCTTTTCCCACTAATACTGATAGGAGGTGAAGCCGATAACTCGCTTGATTAGCAGAGCCATTTGAGTGTGAATAGAAGCGATTAAACACATTTGTAAAGACAACAAAGAAGAAAGGACAAAGGAAGATGAGACGGGTCCATCGGAGGCTCCGTGTGTCGAGTGAAAAGCAGACGTCTCCCGTGATCTCTCAAGTTCAAGATAAATCTCACTGAATGCACAACAACTTCTCCTCGCGCCCCGTTAAACTGTTAAGGAAGAAAAACACTGAACTATTGAGCAGTGATTGCTGTTGTTATCGCTTGTGGCTGGTGCACTCAGTCATGACCCGCTGTCTGTAAAATGAAGGGTGATTTATGTCTCTCCGTTCCCTCAGCACAACCCTCACTCTTTAATATTCCTGAGCGGTTTTGCATGAAGGGTTCTCCGTGCATATCTCCTCCTCGAAATGCACTTAGACTCGAGAAGAAAGGCTTGGCCAACTGCAGAGACAAGCACCTGTTTGATAAATAACATGCATGGGATTTTAAGGCACTAAACAAGATCAATAACGTGGTCGCGTGGAGGTTAGGGGTCAAAGCAGTAACTGAAGGACAGTAAAGTTAGAGAAGCCTCACATCATCAAATAACCAGCGCACGGCAGACAGAAGAACTAGAGACTCGTATAGAGCTGGAGAAACAGCAATAAAATAGAGAAGTGAGTGATGTGGCATTTCTCTCCTCCTGCACTAAACAGCCCAAGGTGTGACTCACACTGCAATCAATACCATGCCTGCACAGCACGGACCAGCCCCGCTCTGGCCTCACCACACCCTGGGCTCTCCGCCTCTAATTCATCTCTCAAAAGGTCCTGGAGACGAAATCCGCCGAGGCGAGGAGAGATTAGGATGTGTACACGACGTGGGAATCGGGTAGTTAGGAGGAAACAGGAGCTGAGTGCGTCGCACAGAACGGATACGGAATCGATGTCGCACAACTTTTCTTCACTGGCTTTGCATCACGCCTGTCGCCCTAAGTATTTTTTAAGCGTTGACGACCAGAGAGTTTGAAGAGCTGAATGATTTAATGTTTGCTTCATAAAATCATGATGCTCTGCTAGTTTTACATGTAATACACTGTGTACAGTATATATTTATATTACATTTAAAATGTCTCCCTGCTCAATTGCCCGTTTACTGTCCTTGTCGGGTCTTCTTTTTTTGTTTTTTTGAGTCAAATTCCCTGTATGTGCACTCATACTTGGCAAATAAAGCTGATTCTATTCTATAATGGCTAATGGATCAAATGTGATTTTTTTTTTTGCATGCATAATCACTCAAGGGAGAATAACAGTGCATCTACAAATCATTTTCCCCATGTCCAATGTTTAGTAAAATCAAGACGCTAATCACACGTCTCACACTGTACAGGCCTCTGTATTTGTCATATTTAGTAGCTGTGGGACTTTTATTGTCTTGCAGGTGTAAGACATGGTTTTGTCTGAATAGCTGTCTCTGATGTGTTTCTAAATCTCTTGAACTTTAAGGCCCCTGTTTTTTTCCAGGTGAAAACCAGTGTATATGGGCCACGAGATATGTTGTTTCTTCATCCAGGTTCTCAAATCATCATTTAAGACATGTAATGTATTAGGTATATAATGTTTCTATATTTTACTTATCTATGATGTAAATCACATTGTTTCAGCTGTTGTTTTTAAAGTGCTTTATAAATAAAGTTGGATTGGATTTCCGTTATTTATGTAAGGAATAGTACCAAAATCACTAGCCCCAGCACCGTTCCATTCTTGGGGTACCAGAGTAAAATGGTACGGTAAGATCAGGGTGGAGCTAGAGTGAAGAAGACTAGATTATTGATTTAGAGTGTCCAATTAACAACGAGCAATGGAGACTGGGTACCTTGCTCAGGGGCACTCCAGCCGTTGACCTGGTGGGGACCCGAACCCGCATCCCTCCGGTTAAAAGCCAAGATCCCTTTTTTCTTGGCTATGCACTGCCCCTGTTTTTATTTATTTATGGATACTGCATCATGAACATATTTCTCATTGTGTGCTGTTCCATATCAAAAACAAATGCTTTTATTTTGAAATTCTGAGAAAGATTGTCACAAATCATGATTCTTTCCACTTGACCGGCCCCCTCCTGACCACAACAGATGCTCAGTGGCCCCCAGGTCATTTGAGCATGAGGCCCCTGTATTACACAGTAGAGTAGGGGTGTTTACTTTTAATCTGAAACCTTTCTAACTTAAAAGAGGGTAGCGGGAGCTGAAAATACTAGTTAGAAATATACAGCCTAAAAGCACATCAGACAGTTATTGCCATCGGAAAAATTCAACCGGGGCATTATGTCATTTTGATGTGAAAATGGAGGCCACAACTTGTTAGTTCACCATAACAAAGTAACAAACAAACCTGCGTGCTTGAGTGTTAGCTTAGCTGTTAGCGCCACCTGAGATAGGTGGTGAAAGTGGCGTCACAGGCAGCAAAACAAGGCTTTTCTTTGAAGGCATAACGTGTCGTATTCATTCAAACTTGTTTTTTTGTGTCACCCGACCAGCCTTCCTTCACACACTCTTTTCCTCGAGCAGTACAACACAAACATTACTCAGCCTTCTGTGTTGACAATGAACACTGGCAACACATTCGGACCGTTTTCTGCAGAATCGTCCAATATCAGTCGCCCTCCGAGGGACATGGGTTGGTATGTACAACACACTGGATAAACAGCCAAAAATATAACTGCCAAATGTACAGAAATCCCAGCTGGAGACAAAGAGTGACTATAGGAGTATTTGAATGCCTACAGATACAAGAAGGTTTGGAAATAGTAGATGAAACATACAGTAAAGAGTCAGATTTCAGATTGATGCTCAAACACAAGAAAAATGTTCTACATAGATGGTGCTGTGCAAAAGTTTCAGGCTATAAATACAGTGAGGATGGTTCGAATAATAGGATGCTAGGAATAGTTGTTAGTTAACTTCATGCCGAGTGCAGTAAACATGACCACCCTTTGACTTTCTGACAGCACCAGTTATCCTGGGTGCACGGCTCCACTAAGTGCTTCAAAACTCCGGCGGTAAAATAAACAAACGCGATATTAATGATGTTTTATTTTTAATCTCTCGCTCACCTCGCCTTTACATCTCCACATCAGCCGCGGTTCATCTGAGTCTCTCATATGCCACTGCCTGGTTTCAAGTGTGTGTGTGTGTGTGTGAGTTGTGAGTCGCAGCACGGTCCCTTTTGATCCATGTTCCTGTGTGGAAAATCTAACATGCTTTTGTCTGTTTGTTTTGCATAATTTACAGTGGGAACGTGTGTTTTTTTCCTGCTTGGTTGGTTTGGGGTCATTTTTGCTCATCCTTGTTGAGGGTTATCGATGTCACGCAACCATAAAATTAAAATACAATTGAATTTGTGCAATGTCTAATATTATAACCATCCGTCCATCTTCTACCGCTTTACATCCACATGTGGGTCGTGGGGGGCGCTGTTGCCAATGCCAGTCAGCCAATTTAGCTACTTAAGTGTATATATTACAGAATATTTCATTCATATTTCACATTCTCGACTATTTAAAAGCCTGGATAGCAAAAAAAAAAAGACTCGGATTTTAGTAGAATGTTATTCAAAACTGAATTTTTTTTTTTTTTGCGTCACTCTTAACACAACTCACAGCAAAAACCCTGCTAATATTCACTCATGCTGCAGCAGAGACTGTGGAGGAGAACTCCTCCATCGCACTTCTGCCTTTTTTTTGCGATGGAGTTCTTGCACCACGACTTGACAGGGCGGTTGTTTGGAGAGCAAAGCGATGCATCTCGGTTGTTTTTTTTTTTGTTTTGTTTTTTTCCTCTCCTGCATCTGTGTTTCAAAGCCACGCCACAAACGTGACTACGCCTACATCGTTACCAGAGCAACCCATGCAGAGAGGATGGTTATATTAGGACACAAATCCAATTTGAGTACTTGGAATTAACAGTTCAGACAGTCTGATAGAAAAGATCTGATTTGACAAAAATCCCCCCCCTCCCCTCCATCATGTCTCCTATAACTGTGCATTATTTCTGTCAGAATCTCAACTGCTAATAGAGCCACACCTGGAACTTTCTTAAATCAAGAGCTCTTGGATTGTTCCAAATAAACATCGGCGCTGATGACGTGCTTTGCTTTTCAAAAAAGATCAAACTGCTGCTCTTACTCACACCTGTTCTCCCAGGGTGACACTGACGCACATACTGCTCTGTGCAATAACTACTGAAATGACATCTCACTCCTTCAGCAGCTCAAATCTTGAGGCATACAGCTAAAACGAAAGAAAAAAAAACAATCAGTGAAGACAAACAATGTAATCCTGGCTTTATGCACAAATGTGTCGTGCGTGAGCATATGTGGGTGTTTGCATTTTGTGTCAAGTGTGTCTGTGTATTTGTGAGCAGAGACATAGGGGAAAGGAGAGAGGGGAAAAGGGAAAGCAGGATGCAATATGGGAAAAAAAAAAAAAAAAGAGGGAGAGGGACTTTACTACGTATTTGTTTTCAAGGCATTAGCCACATTGTGATCCTGCCGCCTCCAGCTTTGTCTTTGCCTCTTTATCTCTCAAAGGAAGGTGTGCAAGACAGGCACACAGCGAAGACGAGGCAGGAAACAGTGATGACGACTGAGACCACAGTCCACGTAATTTTCTGAGACGAATACATCCCACCGGGAGACAACCTTAATAACTCCACTCGTGTTTTATTTTCCCTTACAGCCTCAACAATGCTGCGGGGGATTAATCAGTATAGTGTGTAGCTACCTGCCACCACGCTGGCCAGCTGCTGTGTCCTGGTGATGGGGTTGACACGGCGTGCCTTCACAATGGCTGAAGCTATTTTCCTGGCGCATCTTTCTTCCCCGTATGCAGTGAGGATAGATGCAAGAGCCTGTTGATCCAAGGTATTCACGACGTCAGCAGCGCAGGGCATGTCGAGGTACCTACGCACAAAGAGAAGCCCAATTAAGCCGCTTGACGTCACGCCCTTGCTGACAGCGTTGAATCCTGACAATCCGGAGAGATGCAGCTGAAAACCTTCATGTTTGACAGTTACGAGCAGACCGAGTGCGAGAGAGTCAAATGAAGATGATTTCTGTGCACAATATGAAGACACTTCAAAAATAATGTGTCTATACTTGAAGGTGCAAATATGCACACACATACACACTTGATTAATAACAGAAATGGATACATGACTTTGCTTAACATGTCCACATTAAACGTACGCATCAACCCTAAGTGATATGAGGTTATGGTGCAAGACCACACCACATGATTTAAATTATAACACAATTAAATATAAATTGATTTATAAATAATATAAATTGCAACATTTCTGCATTAAAATACATAAAAAACAACACACTTTTTGAGTAGTGCACTAAAAACAAACCCAAAACTCTTCAAATCCATAAAAATCCGCATTTATGTTGAATATATTGGACTCATTGTGGTCGCCTGTTACTGACGTCACCCTCTTTACCCATTTTTACTTTTGTAAAAGTAGAACTTTGACTGCATTTTACAGCGTATACACACACACACCTCCATGTATATCACGGTCACTCGTTGTTCGCTGTGTTTTCTGCCTCTGGACAACAACTCCCATGATTCCAAGGCTAGATCTTCTGTTATTGTTTCGAGACCCATAGCAGTAGAAATGACATAATGCGTCTTTATGTATAATGTTAACATTTTTAATAATTTATTTTAATGTCTAAACATTATTCATCTGTGAAAGTAATCCATTTCTGTTTTTTTTTTTTTAGACAATTACCAGAAAAATAAATAAATAATAAAAAATGTCATTATTTGATTACTAAATTAACCGTCAACTATTCCGATCATCGCTTAATTGGTCTGAATACTTTTTTTTGTATAAGTAAAACAAGCTTTTTAATTTTTCAGCTTCTTAAATGTGAATATTTTCAGGTTTTCTGTAACAAACCAATCATTAAAACTGAATCATTTTGTTTTGTAGACAAAATAAGACAGATGTTTCAGCATTCCGTGACATTTTACTGCCAAAGTACTCAATTAATCGAGAAAATAACCGTTAGTTGCCGCCCTCTTGTCTATTCTTTTAGTTTTTATTAACCCCCGCTTTGACGTTACTGCTCCAGCGGTTGCTGAAACAATTTTAAGGCACCAGTGAGCCGGCACCTCCAGCTCTACAGTATACTGCACATCTCTTACCTCGCTCCATCCATCCTCATATCCAAGGGCCCATCTCTGCTCAGGGAGAAGCCTCTCTCTGCCTGGTCCATCTGCATGGAGGAGCAGCCAGCGTCCACCAGGACAGCATCAATGCTGCCTGGCTGAATGTTCACGTTAGACAGCGGGACCTCAAGCTCACTGAATCGGCCGAGCAATGGTTTCACACGACCACTAGAGAAAGGGTTACAATAAAAAAAAAAAGAGAGAGATATGTGTCAATGGATATGACACAATGCCTTATCATTTAAAAAAATGTATATGGAAACAAAAAGAAAGACAAGAATAACAAAAAAAAACCCACAAACATTAAATATTAAAGAGGAAATGGAAGAAGGAGGAGAAAGAAAAGCCCTTCTCATTCACAGGTGATGAGTTAAATTACTGTGTGAAGTCTTGCTGCTTCATTCCTCAATTTAAAACATAAAACAGAATGGATTTATGGAGCTTGATGACACAGAGTGGCTCTTTCTCTTTAAACTGGGATAAAACTACACAGTATTCAGTCCAACTTAATTGTGGAGAAGAGACTGCATCAATATGTTCAATAACAAGGAAAAAGAGCCATTTTTTGATGATAAAAATGTAAATGTGCCCTGACCTGACAGTAAAAACATGTGAATGAAAACACATACCAACGACACATACTAGATAGCACATTTAATCACATTAACACTTGGTTAACACGAGTAGATTGCTGTGTCAGCGTAGCACGAACGCAAACAATTGTATATTGCATATGGTCGGTAAGTTGTTGTTAAAGAGGAAGAACGAATCAAATCAAAAAACATAGAAATGAACTGGAACCTACACATATTACTTTATATTATATTATATTATATTATATTATATTATATTATATTATATTATATTATACTTTATTATATTATATTATGTTATGTTATGTTATGTTATGTTATATTATATTATATTATATTATATTATATTATAAATAATCCAACGTGTAACAAGTGAAACACTTCTCAAGCGACTTGTAACTATATAACTTGTCTATATCACAGCGTATGCTACTTTGTTGTTATTGTGACTTATCTTGTTCCATTAACCTGCCTGCCTATTTACATATTTAAATGTTTATTAATCTGTAAGGTCAGTATTAAATAAATTAGTTGATTTAAAAGCCCATTATCTTAATAAATATTCAGTAGCGACGTGCATTTCCTGTTTACCATTTGATTTTGGCCATCATGTCAGCCAAGTTTAAGAATATGCCATACGACACTTGAGTGCTTGGTACAACCACACTCTGATGTCCACTGGAACCGTTTGACGGTGAGTCGCTGCGGTCAAGGACACATTAGTCCGTGTAACGACACGAGGGTAATGAGGAAGACCACTGCTCTTTCCCATCGTCCGGTCTTACGTCACATATGCTGAATAGAAACGTTCGGTACAGCCTCCTCTTTCATGCATAGATAATGGTTTATGTTTACTGCATCATACGTGTAAACATTGCGGAGAGGTGGAAAAACCAGGTTGGAAGCCAACTCGATGCCTTCGCTAGCCTATTGAGATCCCTCCTTTTTCTGTGACAGGACTATGTACTCAGTCACGCACCTCTTCATGCACGAGTAGTGAGATCCTCCAGCCGCACTCATGCATTTTTCATGTGACCTTTAACATTGTGTGAACAAAGATGACGCCAGAAGAAGGCAACAGAAGTTGGAATCTATACATTACCGGCTTCTCCGCCCATCTGGTTCCGAGATATGAAAATGGATTTTCAACAAAAGTGGACAAACATAAAAAACCTGACCGTGTTTGAAAGGTAAACTAAAATAAATGTTGTGTATCAAAGACGCAAAGATATGCTAGCTCAAGGTGACAAAGCCTCCATTCATGATGGCAAGGACCCTCAGTTTTGTCTAAAGTGTTACATACAACTATGTCATGGTCATGATTACATCAACCGTTTACATATTGGATAATAGATCATAATAGGACCGCAACATGTTCTGTACTGACACTAAGATCAGTTCCAGATGTTCAGAACAAATTGAAAAAGCTGAAATCATGTCATTACAACATCAGTTGTAACGGCTGTCAGTATTACCAAGATGCAACGGTTTTGCAACGGGCATCACTAGCAACTCCTAGTCTCCTCTTTGACTAACACCAACAGTAAGTCACACTGGCATCTACTCATACTGTATGATGCAATTTATCATTTAGTTTCCATTTAGTTCCAAGTGAAAAGGCTCATTTTCCCAACCAGTGAATTCACCCACGGTGGATATTCAGTATATTCTTACTTCCTGGTTGGCCTCAACCAGCAAGCTGGAAGACTATGTACACTTAAATGGGCTACTTATGTGGTATTAAAGCGGAAATATGCATAATTTAACAGCTTCAGAGTCATTGTAATGGTTAAATGGCTTGTTGCGGGGATATTAGGGGCTGTCTGCCCCCCCCCAAATCTGGAAAACCAGCGTTGTAAGATCAGGGCTAACGACCCAGAGTTCTCAGAATCAAGAGGTCTCCATGACACTACGCACATACCCCATCAAGATCAAGGCATCGATAGTGCTATTAAGTTCATCATGGCAGAGCCGGGGAAAAAGAAGCAGAGAAAACCGTTGTCAGAGGAAGCGAGGAAGAGGAAACCAACGTCCGATCGAGTCAGGGGCCAAACAAGAGTAAACATCGAGAGGTTTGGATAAAGCGGTACACAATGGATGGAAACTTCTGCTCATCAAGAAAACGAGTGAGAAGAACAAGTGAGAAGGCTCATTTTCCCATTTACTTCCAGGTCTTTTTGCAAACAGTGAATTCCCTCAATTCCCTGGTGGCTATTTAATATATTCTTACTTCCTGGTTAGCCTCAACCAGTAACCCGGAAGACTATGTACACTTTTTTATAAATGGTCTATGGTATTAACCTTTGTTAATACTACCATCGATTTCTCCAAACTGCCCATTTAATGTGTACAGTCTGACGCATGTATTTTAAAATTCAGCAGTCCATGCTCTTATAAGCACAACAAGAACATGACTGGTGTGAATGCTTCTCACCATGAGCCTGTTTTTTTGATTTGTGCATACAAAAAAAAACATCTGAAGGGAAACACAGTTTCCAATGGCATCTTCAGACTTTAAGAACCCCAGTGTAGGTATTGATACCTTTCCTTTGTCAGGTGTTTTTCTCCAAATGTGAAGCCAGCCTCTTTCATGTATATACAATAACAACTCACTCAAGCTTCACTGGGGGCATTCACATAAATTGGCAGGTCCTCCATCTCAAAACCCACTGACGACAAAAACAGCAAGGGAGTACCTCGCCCACGCTGCCAGGGCCTTCCACTGCTTTGCTGCCGTTATCCACTATCCTGCACAGTGATTAATTAGCTGAAAAATCCATAGTAAGGGCATTGTTGTTCCCTCCCATTACATTCACAATCAGTTTCCGTTACTGTCTCCTCATTAACACCCATATCCACCTCCTCAATTTTTATTTTTTCTGGATTATTCAGTTGTAGCAGGAACCTTTTGGGGAGGTGTTTACATTTTATTCGACCTAATTGATTCTAGTTGGACCCTCCCAACTCAAACGGAGGGAAATCAAGCAGTTGTGTACTGATGATTTTGTTGGTCTGGCTTGCATATCCCAACTTCCATGGGATATTTATAGGGATGCACCGGAATGAAAATTGTTGGCAGAAAACCAAAACACCAAACTTACCTCACTAAAGTCAAGGCATTGCAATTGTATAGATTATTATTCATGCTTCAAAGAATAAATCAATTAAGAATCCATGAAAATATTTAGGAGGATCTCATCGAACATATCAGACAACGAGGGTGCAGACAGGCGAGCCTTTTTTATTTTCTTTTATTTGCACTGTGCACTTCTTCGTATCCAACGCAGCCTAGATCTATGCGCTCCAAGTAATGATCTTTAAGACGAGGATCGAGTACAGTCGCGATAAAGTGCAGGGAATCCGAGTGAATGTGAAAGTGGGGGGGTTCATAATCTGCTTTTGCGCAAAAAGACAATCCAGCATTTAATAGGTGCCGTTCAACCATGTACTCACATCTTTTTGGAACCGTTTTATTGGCGTCCCAAACTGATCTTGGACAGACTCTAAGCGGGTATAGACAGGCACGTTTTTATCATCACAATATCCTCGTCCTTTCCTTTTCCGGTGTTAAAGGTCTTTCGGCCGAAAATCGAAAATGGCCAAAAAAACGCATTTTCGATATATTTGGGTGGCCGAATTGTCAGTGCACCTCTCGATATTTACACTGATCGCTAGTGGGTGACGTTTTTCTGTTGCCCAATCAGCTGACAGTCGTGGGTGCACCTGGTCTAGCTCCACCCTGACTGTACCATACCATTTTCCTCGGGCACCCCAAGGGAAGGGTGGCAAAATAATGAAACGGTTGGTGTCGATCATTTTGGTACTCTTCCTAATGAAAACACAAAGAAATACGGACTGTACTGTACCGAACCGAACCACTCCACTCGGTGGAAACACGGATTAAGTAGTGAGCATGCACGGTCTTTGCCTTGGAGTTGGTTGTGAGAGTTTGATACAATGACTTGTATTTGCAGTTATACGGCATTGTCAGTAATTGCAAATAAGTTGCTTGAGCAGTGATACACTGAGGTCATGGATGTGGAGATGTTGATAGAGCTCATGAATGAATAGCCAACATCGGCCCCTTATTATACGAGACTTCACTAAAGAGAGGCTTACAGTTTGCCACATACATTAAAACGACTTCCTCACAGTCGTGGTAGCAGAAGCAGAGAATGATCCCGGCTTGAGGAGAAAAGGGACAGAGCTCTACCCAATGGTAGTGTCTGCCGATGTATGCATCAGCTTTACAATGAACGTAACACAAAGCAGGGCTGAATAAAACAAAAGTTGAACTTGGGGAATAGAGAGAACATGAGCTGGTAACCTTCTCTGGAGCGACTGCAGACAACTAGTGTCTGACAACTAGTGCACTAACTAGTGTGAGAGGATTGAGAGCTGGGAGGCAGACAAGAGGCTTGCTTAGGACTGAGCGACACCACGTAGCTTTATTTGCTGTGGGAGGGGCCTGTGCTGCCTCATTCAGACCTGGTATTAACATCTGTCCACAGTCAAACAGCCTTGGATATGACTGTTCACACCTGGTATTAAAATGCATCCTGTATGCATGTGTCTCCTGTGACCACTAGGGCAATAATCATGTGACTATTCGACATATTGTGATATAGTGGGAGATATAGGGTGTTTCTTTCTTTATTAATCAGTGTAATATTGATAAACAATATGCAGTTTTCGTTGTCTGGTGAGAGGAGTGGATGCAAGGTGAAAGATTCTTACTAGATACAATACATATCCGGGGTGACTATACGAGATATTGTGATATAGTGGGATACTATAAGGAGATATAAGGTGTTTTTTTCTTTATTAATTAATCAATGTAATATTGATAAACAATATACAGTGTTCTTAGTCTAGTGAGAGGAGGGGATGCAAGGTGAAAGATTCGTCTTATTATTTTTCTTCTCTAGTTTACTCATCTTTAGGATTTTTAAATATAATGTTTTTTTTTCTGTGTGGTTTTGCATCCAGGTAAGACACAAATGAGTAAATGCAAATAAAGGGCAAAGAGATTTTTTTTAATAATGTTTGAGGAGGAGATATGCTAACTTTGGCTCCTGTGCGTCATCGAGCCAAAAAAAAATCCCGTAAAAAAAGCTGCAGAAAAATAGTTTTCAGTCTTTACTCCATGGTTGTAATTTTTTCACATGCTCTCAGCAACAATTTCCTAACATATATAATGTGCAAAGAGGATAATCTCTGTATTTGCTTAAGAGGGAAGTGACCAGTGTTAATATTGTGGTTGTGGCTGCAAATAAACTTGATTTAAACAGATTTTTGCCACAGATCAGATGACGTTACATTATATTGGAGAATAAAAATATGTATTACTTCTTCTTTTTGATTGCTACCCACACACAGGTGACGGACGTACCGTGCACAACACACTGCAACGTTCTCTACGACATGTTTTTGTAAGCTGCTGAAGGATTTAAAAATATGCAAAACAGTTACATAACATTTCTAAATTATTAACTTCTTTATGTGGCTTAGATACAGAGTTGGAGATATAAATGCCTTATGTAAGCTCTTATATTATTCAGGAGGACAAGTTTCAGTGGTGTATGTGCTGAGGTCCAAGTGTGGGCTCATAATTGCTTAAGAGATCTGCACTATTTATAGTTGTAGCACCCCACAACATTGACATCATGCAAATCTTTCGGATATTCCGAGATCCCACATAGACAAACCCTAGATTTGTATTCAGAATTACAAGCATGTCGTGATAACAACTGCCCAGGAAATCACTTGTAAACTAAACAACAGGCCTTAAAAGTATTTCTCTCTGAATGAGAACGAGCCCAATTCTCTTGTGTGTGTGTGTGTGTGTGTGTGTGCGTGGACGCGCACTATTGTGTCAGATCTTTGCAATTTTGAACTGTTAATGCTTCTCCCTCTCTAGGGAGAGCGGATATTTGATTTGGCAGAAAGTTTTACACCGGATGCCCTTCCTGACGCAACATTCCCATTTATCCGCACTTGTGATCGGCACATGGAGACATGGCTGGGGCCAATTTAGAGAGTCCAATTAACAATGAGCGATGGGGATTGGAAACCTTGCAAAGTTCTCTTTCTGTTTATGGTTCTATGTTTATTTGATGTCTTATATTTTTTTATCCATCCAAAAACTTTTATCCAGTTTTGTATCCATCAACAAAAAGTGATGTTGTCTGTTGCAGTTATTAGATATATAGGGTTGTGACGGTACGCAAAAGTGACCGTTCTGCGCGTACCTTGACTTTGAAATCGCGGTTTTGTACATTTTCAGCATGGAAAGAAATGTGGAAAAACATGAAATAGTTATTAACAAGTTTAAATGACTAAACGGACTTAGCTGTAAACATAACAGTGGCTAATTGCCCATAATTTCCTGAATGAAGGACATGTTTTATATATATATATATATATATATATACATATATATATATATGTATACATATATACATAGTGTAACACTTTGTATTACGGTACACATATTCACCATTAACTAGATGCTTACTAACATGCATATAACTAGCATACTAGCCCTTTACTAGAAATTATTAAGCACGTATTAACACCTGAATCGGGATTAATCTTAATTCACGTCGTAATAGAATAAGGCTATGTAGAATAAGGTGTTAATACGTGCTTAATAATTACTAATAAAGGGCTAGTATGCCACTTAAATGCATGTTAATATTTGCATGTTAATATTTCTATATATATATGTACAGTATGTATATATATACATACATATACATATATATATATATATACAATCTTATGTGATATATTTTTATGACATTCGGCAAAAGCAAGGGTCTAACAATTTTTGCTATTCAGTGATACACAAGATTAGCAGATACTATAAGGTTTAAAAGCACCAAAATGATACATTATATACAAAATTATACATTATTATGAACATTCTTTTTTTAGATTTTGCGTCCTTATAATGAAAAATGTTATTCGTTGTACTTATTCTCCCTTTATGTAACATTTAAGGTCACCTAACCCGTCAACATTTTTTTTTTTTACTTAAAACATAAAATGCAACCTATTTTTACGTATAACATAAAATATACCTCTTTTTTTATTTCCTCACAAGCCATTCCCTGTCTAAATATGGCCTTGGATGAACTTGTCTGTCTGGAATAAGAGTACATTCTGTGGGGACATCAACAGCCTCCACAACAGCCTCAGTTTGAGTGCATGCTCATTCAACATGGTGCTGCCTCTTCACTTATCAAGCCTGAAATATTCCCGTGTTGACCTGCTCAGTTCCTTTACCTGCGTCACTGAAGCCTAAGACAAGATACTGATTGATTGCTTTCAGCAGGGGAGCAGTGGTGAAAATATCTACAGTCCCATGAAGGGAAAAAAAAGAAAAAGAAGAAACAAGCACACCCGGGCTGGTCTTTATAAAGCATTCTGATCAACATTTTAATTTCTTCCATGGCAATAAAATCTCAATGACTTATTTATTTACTGTTATAGCTACAGGAAGTCTGTGAATTTGAAACTAGACGGCTTGCATCTCGTTTGTGGCATTATCAAAGTCTCATGCACAAGTCTTCGGTAAGCGTTAATGCTTCTCTGCTGGTTCTCCACTTATATTTTAATGAAAATGCATTCAAAAGTCTGGTTCACAAGGTAGTTGGCTGAAGATATGGGAAATGTTGCACTGCGGGTGATGGGTAATTACTGAATTCTGTATTTACAGCAGCTGAAATCAACACTTCCTTGGATGTATAAGTAGAAACGTTGGATGGATGGATGGATGGGTGGATGCTTATAAGAAAGAAATGCTCTCTTAAGCCCGGGACACTGCCCTAAAGGTCACCCAACGCAATGAATGATTGCACTCCATGATGGTGCCTCAGATTGACATGTTTTGGTGAAGAAAAACAGCTCACAAGAAACCGACACATACATTCTGCGCCTGTGTAAGGACATTACTTTCCTTAGCAGCAACATTGTGGTAGTCTATATTATGGATTGTTTGCACCCTCAAATACCACAGGCACATCTGTTACGATGTATGCGATGCTGCACGTGAACGGTCCCTTTGTCATTGAAAAAAGGGACATGTTGATAGAGCTGCAACTAACGATTATTTCCATTATCGATTAATCTGTCGATTATTTTCTCGATTAATCGTTTTGGTCCGTAAATATCAGAAAACCTTGTAAAATGTTGATCTGTGTTCGTCAAACCTGAAAATGATGATGTTCTCAAATGTCTTGTTTTGTCCACAAACCAAAATGATTAACTTTTAATGATTTATGTGTTATCCAGTGCAAAGAAATGAAGAAAATATTCACATTTAAGAAGCTTAAACAATCGGAAATCTTGTTTTTATCATGA
The DNA here is from genome assembly GCF_958295425.1 of Solea solea. Lineage (NCBI taxonomy): Eukaryota > Metazoa > Chordata > Actinopteri > Pleuronectiformes > Soleidae > Solea > Solea solea. Next base: position 4,001,673 of record NC_081138.1, read on the forward strand.
AAAAACCTTCAAACCGATTAATCGATTATCAAAATAGTTGTTGATTAATTTAGTAATCGATTAATCGATTAATCGTTTCAGCGATACATGTAGGCAACGATGCTGTGCACCTCTACTAAGGTCAGTCAGTCATCATCTACCACCCTGGACAGTTCGCCAGTCCATCGCAGGGCCACACACAGATAGAGACAAACAACCATTCACTCTCACACTCACTCCTATGGTCAATTTATAGTGTCCAATTTACCCTAATCCCCACATTGCATGTTTTTGGACTGTGGGAGGAAGCCGGAGAACCCGGAGAGAACCCACGCACACACGGGGAGAACATGCAAACTCCATGCAGAAAGGCCCTTGTTCCAACCGGGGCTCAAACCCGGGTCTTCTCGCTGCAAGGCGAGAGTGCTAACCACTACACCACCGTGTGGCCCCCTCTACTAAGGTACGACACATAAATCTGTTGTGTAACCTGTTGTGCTTCAGGATGCTGAAACGGGCTAACGGGAGAGCATTTTACCGGATCCCTAATGATCAAGAAACTGATTGGTGTAAAAATCCCATATACAGTAAGTCAAGGCAAACGCCCACAGACGTCAACGTTGTTGGTCGTTGCCGTTGCACCAGTACAACATCACGCTACGCTGCCATCGGGCACAGCCCACAACCCGGCCTACCAAGTAAAGGTACTGTTCTCAGTCCAAACACAAGCCTGACCCAGGGCCTTACCATTCCAAACCATACCATACTGTACCACACTGAACCTCACCATGAGGGAAACACAGCCTTGGTAAATGCTGGACTCAGTCTAGCTGACATACAAAGTCTGCACGGCAACGTTTACATACGCTAACAGAGCAGTTAATTACATTACACTGCCTGTTACTATTGCTAACGTTATGGTACATTATGCTAACGTGAAATCAACACTGGCTGATAGACTCCAGAGTTAAATGTTTGTCACAAAGACAGATTCCAGCCATTTGTATCCCTCCAGACCATTGACTCTCTGGATTAAGGACTTAAAGTGTGCAGGGAACTCTGATGGGTTGAATCCGGCAACGGCCCTGCAGTACCGTTGACAGCCATGATGGGCGCTGTGAGCACACTTAGTTGCACTCAGTCAACACACAGACGGACAGACTCCTGATAGCACAGCAACGTCAAATTTGACAATGTCTACGCAGAAGATCTGGTGTTGTTGGCCCTTGGTGTTTCCTTAAAGGAAGGAGGAAAAAAAAGTTGCCATAGTTGTTGCCTTGCTTCATCTTTTACACGTCTCTGATTGGTTGGTAAACAGCCAATCACAGAGATCGCTCTATCACTCTCCGATGCCACGTCAACATGCTGAATTGACCGCAAAGCCGCCGTCAGGGGTTCTTATCCATACCGACATCGAGTGCTACGCCAGGTCATTGACTGCCTGATGGCCAAGATGATGTCTCCAATATCTTATATCTAAAACTATTAAGTTTTAGTACATACATCAAGTTTATGTTGCTTCCATGAAATTTCTGCCAACACCAATAAATCAAGCAATTACAAGAGCACTGAAAACTTTACCTCCACCTTGTTCAAAAACACAAATGAAGAAGAAAGACAAGGGAACATTACATTTTAACTGAGCGTTATGTGCTTTTGTGAGCTTTATGTGCTTAAAAATATTTTTTGTGACGTCATTAGTGAGTAGAATCACAAAAGGTATAATGTTTCGGTCAAAAACTTACCGATGAACACGTAACCTGCTTGGCTGAGGTAATAAAACCAACATCGTTTGTATGCAACATAGCGCATACAAACAGTTATTATCTCATTTGATATCAGTCTCGGTGTGACCCACATGCACACACATGTAAATCCAGTGTTAGTCCGACATGGCTTTCCAATACTTCTTTAGCGCCTTCTTCATATTTATAACATTTGTTGTTGGCACAACTGCAGCAGTGCTTCAAGCGCAGGGAAGTCATAGCAACAAGAGCGATGAAAAGCAGAGAACACAGCAAGGCTCAACACGCGGGAGACAAAATCCCACCGAAGACATGGGTGAATAGAATTTAGAGTATTACTTTCACGAGTTAAAGATTTTAACTAAAATGCACATTAAAAAATGGGGCTTTCACCTTCACATTAACACTCAACAGTTTGCATCGAGGTTATACTTTCCTCAAGACATGGGAGTGGAGAAGAGAGAAAATCCTCTAACCCTGTTGTGTGGATGCACTGCGTAGGCAGCCAGGGTCTTTTACTCAGGCTTCCAATAATATTGGTTAATTGCTAGATTTCTCCATCCTCTCTCAACTTGCATCACGAGTAGGCGTGGAAGGGTTTACAGCGGGGGTATATTGCTGCTGACAGAATACAGTGTTCTCATTCTCTCTCTCTCTCTCTCTCTCTCTTAATTGTCATTCCCCGCTCACAGGCACATTTCTCTGGCAGATTCCCTTGAGAGAGGTTTCCCCAGAATCTACGTAAAAGGATTCCTTCCCACGCCATGGTCTTAGGAACATCTCATTTTCATCCTCCTGCGCCACACGCACACACACATTGTGTCCTCAACTCTCCCTGTTCTCAGCCCCTCCCTCTCCCCCCAATCTTATAGATCCTCCGTGGGAGGCAGCATCTCCCTCACACTGCAGGCGTGGGCCCTTACTCTGACAAATGACATGCCGGGCCCACCAGCTTTGCGTGGGGGGGAGAAAGCTTTAAGTTAAGAAGGAGGAATGGATTTGATTGGATGCTGAAACTCAGGGGCTGCATCTTAGTGAGCAGTACTTGATCGGGCTCAGGCAAGAAGGGAGAAATACAGGGAGAACAGCAATACCGTGTCACACCTACAGCATGTTTTTCAGAAATAATGGCTGCATTCTAAACACTGCTCAAAATGGTCACGCTGTCAACTGTGACAGTGAAAACTTATGGTAAAACACAAGCCATGATGAAGTATAAACATTTGTCTGGGCACATCGTAACTTCAGCTTGTGTTTTGGTCTGGCTGCTGTTTTTCATTAAATCACTTACGAGTGCTCCTTCGCTAACTGCCGGGCCAGAGAATATGCTGTCGGGTCTCGGTCCAAGGCCAGGACTGTGACTTCAGGAGCCGTGTTTAGAATCGCTTTGCTATGGCCGCCGCCTCCAAATGTCATGTCCAGGACCACCTACGTGTGAGAAGGCAAGAAAACAACAACACATTCTTCTCACAACGGGGACTCCATATACATGATTCATCATCTTATCATCACAATGTTAGCTCTTCAGTGTTCACAGTGGTGCGCTGGCAAGTGTCACCTCAAATCAGACTTTTGTCAATCTGTCTTGTCTCGGCACACATTATGATGGGCTTGTAAGTTTGGGAGTGAAGTGAAAAAGAAATGTTTATATTAACTGTCACCACTTTCATTAACATTAACAATAAAACAGATTTTCAGTTGCATTTCATATCAACATATTTCTACTTCATCCATCATGGTATGGTTCAATTTGGTACCGTATGGTATTGTACTGGGTAATAGGGGTTAGCCCCGGGTTAGGCTTGCGTTTCAACTGAGAAGAACATACGGGGTGAGGGCTGTGCCTGATGGCCACATAGCGGGATGTCACACCAACGACAACAAACGTTGACATGGAAAGCGACACAACGGACAACAACGGACAACATCCAGCAACTCTTTTTTCCTGCTAAGTTTGTGGCTGTTTGTCATGCAAATAGACTCGACTTCCATGGAATGTTTACACCAATCGCAAGGGAGTGATGCTTTTCTGTCGCCCAATCAGCTGACCGAACCCTACCATTTTGCTATGGTACACCAAGAGAAGGGTACCAAAGAAGGGAACGGTTGGGTCAGGTTATTTTGGTAATCTTTGTAATGGAAATGGGCCACAAGGATGGTGTAGTGGTTAGCACTCTTGCCTTTGCAGCAAGAAGACCTGGATTCGAGGTAAATTGGACACTCTAAATTGACCATAGGTGTGGGTGTGAGAGTGAATGGATGAATGGTTGTTAGTCTCTATATGTGGCCCTGCGATGGACTGGCAAACTGTCCAAGATGTGCCCTGCCTATCGCCCCCCTGCGACCCTCCTGGATGGATGGATGGATGGATGGATGGATGGATGGAATGGAAATGCTAACTGTGCATTTCCAAATCCTTTAAAAGTTCTTTTTTATGTTGTCTTCCCCTTTGCATTTTAAAAGGCTTTGGCAAATTAAACATTTATTGTGGGAACAGTTCATCTGAAAAAAAAATCCACTGATACAAGATAAACATGTCAGAGCCAGTAGTTATTTAATGATTCTTTCAATTAACTATGTTGTCTTGCAAATTTCTGGCAAATGTCAGTTATTTCTTTTGATTTATTTTCAAGTACCACAGCAGTGTGCCTGCATGCCGACAACTGTTATTCATTCTCCCCTTTAATAATCTTAAACGGCAAAATAAAAACAAGACTCATGTTCAAACTTTGACAGCCTCATCGAGCCATCAAAGCAGGGATTTCTTGAAGTGTATTGTTAGCAAAAGTCTTAAAACACTAGTGCGTGAAAACAAACAAATGTACATTAGCTTCAAACCGTCGTCTTATGCGTTCACACAGTGCTGATCAGGCCACACAAATCTCTCTCTGCACTGCACACATTTGTTTTACGTCAAGACAGATGGAGGCAACAGTGACATTGCGCTAGTAAAGTGAGACTGCTGTCTCACAGTTTAGCTCCACCCTGACCTTACCATACCATTTAACTCTGGTACTAAAGAAAGGGTGCAAATAAATTCATTATTTTGGTACTTCCCTAATTCCTAATGGAAACGCTAAAAAATATGTACAGTAACACGGCTACTGAGACTCAGCCGTCTGTTTGAAATGTCTTGAGAGGGACCAAAATGTAGACCCTGAGTTTCTAAGTGAAAATCGGGCCACCAGTGTTTCCAAAATTCTCCACTTTGGGAATTTTTTTGCGTGGATGGCAGACATAAACGTGGCTAAGTGAAATCTAAAAAGAACTGCTCATGCCCACTGAGAATTATCACCCAACTCTCCTTATCCCCTCAGCTCTGTGGAGCATTCTAGCTTCTGCTGCTCATTGTTTTGGTTTTATGGCCAACAGCTTTCTTCAGTTTCCCACTGCTCTCTTAGGACTGTCATATGTGGTACTGATTTCTTCTGGCTTAGCGCATTTGTGAATCATTTGGTCACTGCTCATTTTTCCCAGGCATGTACAGTGTAAATGACCATCAGATATAATACAAAAAGGGCCAATGCTGAATAGCAACCAGGGGACAACTCCGCAGATTGCAAAAATAACTCAGTTTGAATGGTAGTCTGTGGGAAAATTAGCGGTAAACATATTCCTGAGGAGTAAATGGTCTTTTGGCCTCTTCAATAGCGCGGTGATGTCCATTTTGAAAAGCACGTTTACATTTCAGAGAAAAAAAGACGAAGCACGGCACATAAATGGTGACACCGTCTTCCAATAGGGGCTTGGTTGCAGGTGATGTCTGTGCAAAATCTCAACTAGGTGCTGGGTAAATCGTGAATCTTTAGGCTTCAAAACACAAGTTGAGAGTCTTATGGGTGACGTCACTACCATTTGGCACTAGGTGCTCTCTATAAATGAGCCTGCTGGAGAAGATGATGCAATAGAGACTTTGACTCTTCAGGGGCCGTGACAAGATGGTGTAACCAACGTATTCCACTAATCGTTGCACCCTTAGTCTCAATACTTTTATTCACTATTATGACCAGAATCATCACTGAGGCACTGGAATTTTAATCTGACAAATATGGATGCCTCAAAAGGTACCAAATTAACACTTCCAAGTGCCAAATGTGAAATGGTTAAAGTTAGTGAGTATATGTACAGACAAATCCAGTTAAGAGTTCATTTTTATAAAGGCCTCCCTACAAATGTACACATTTTACTTTGTGCTAAACATTGCTTTACAACAATGTCTGCAAAGACAGGAACAATCTTTGTAATTCTCAACCAATCAGAGGCAGACTAAGGGGAACATGGGCAACTATCAATTCCTTCCTCAGCTTTCAGTCTGCCACTCACCACAACGCAGCTAATTAAAAGTGATGAGGTGATATTTGCAAGGATGAGAGACAACGACAAAAGGAGCAACAGCCGAATTGCTGTTTCCGAGTCGAGCTACTGTATGGCTGTGCCTCAATTATGCCGTTCAACTGGACGACTGCCCTTGTCCCAGAATACAAGCACGAGTGGGGAATAGATTTATTGAATTATGCTCCACTAAACAGTGAAACGCCCCCTTTTTAAGCTTGATAGTATAAGGCATCTTCTAGTTTGGCCTCCAGCTAGTTGTTAGCATGTATTTCTACCACCCATTAAGTCAAATTAACCAATTCTTTAAGCATGAAATCTGTTCCTCTCTCATCAGTCCAAACAAATTTTACCACGTTTTTGTATGTGTGTACCAGGGTCGTCGTTATTTTTGGGTATAACCCTGCAGTGGGAACTGTAGCAGTGACTCTGTCAGACAGACAGTCTATTCTCCGGTCATGGAGGAAGTACTGAACAAATCGTTTTAATGAACTGATTCTAACGATTCACAAAATAACTGCTTTACAAGTCATTAGTTACTCGTTTGTGTGTGTCAAGTGTAAAACGAAGTCATGGCAGTTTCATGCAGCCGTGCAGAGATGACTCCGCCCACATTGAGTAGGTACTATTTTTGTAGTGGAAAACCAACCTAAACCGTGTCATGCCGTGCGAGCTGGGACCATAGTGGAAAAGGGCCATAACTCACTCACTCACTCACTCTTCTACCGCTTTATCCTCCACATGAGTGTCGTGGCTGGCATAGGGCGTAAGGCAGGGTACACCCCAGACAGGTCACTAGTCCACATAAAGATAAACAACCATCCACTCTCACACTCACGGCCAATTTAGAGTGTCCAATTTTCCTAATCCCCAAATCTGCATGTGTTTGGACTGTGGTAAGAAACCGGAGAACCCGGAGAAAACAGGCCCTTGAAAAATAGACACTTGTTCTGAACAGAACAAAGCAAAGCTAAGAGTGCTAATCAACCTGCTAACCTGTGAGAAATTACATTTTGTACAGTTTCAGTCAGACAAACATGGTTCAATGTATTTCAAATTTCTTGCCTTTGTCCCCGACGTTCACTTAGCAAATATATTCAACAGAATTTCAAGATCAAGACATCTTGACATCTGGCTTTTACATTTGAACTCAAATATGATATAATTTTACTTCAAATTATGTTGTGATCTCTTTCAGATTTCAGTCTATATCAATACCACATTTACATAATGTGACACATAAATTAAGTTTATTATTTTGGCTGAAGAAAAAAAAAAACTGATGCTTGGCCGGCGGACACTTTGGTTACAAGTAAATATATTTGATTTTGCACCTTGGATGCCTCCTATCTGACAAAGATTATGGTTCACTGTTAATGTAATCATACTAACATATGGATGACATGAATGCATGCAGGCCCATATGAAGAAAAATCTTTGGCACAGATGTGTGACGTACATGGCTGGAATTCTCTTATGATTCACAGTGGCAGGAAAAAATTAACTGTAGATCTGTAGACAGAGAGGATTCCTGCGACAGCTCACATGCACGCAGACTAACCAAGATTGAGTCATTTTGGATCTAGAAGGTTTTTTTTTGAAAAACTTGGGTATGGATATTAAACTTTACACACAATATTAAAGATATTACAATATGCACTGAATCTTAAAATCCCCTTATACAAGTCATTAACGTGGTAATCTTCCTTAACTCTGCGATCCATCCGTCTTCATCAATCTCCATCAGTTTGACTCAAACCATTGACAAATCCAGTGCGTACATTCAGCAGTGAATGGGGGACACGTGCTGATCTCAAACACTGCAGTACACTGGTGTGTTTTTTTTTCTTCCTTTCTCATCCCCTCCTGTAATGGACTGACTTGGCCTCGATTTTTACCTATAAAAAACTTCCTCTCATGTCCTGATACTGTCCACATGCTGCTGACTAATTACGTCAAAGTGAATGTGCGATGTGATATGACATTTCCTGCCACTCTTGTGCTTTTAGTGGGACACACACACACGCACGCGCACGCACGCACACTTTCAGGCGTTGTCCTCTGTTCTCATGTGTTAACCCCAAAATGCCAAAATAGAAATAGAACATATTGCTAGCTTTGTTAACACAGTTTCACCTACTGTACAAGAAAAAAAACATTGTTCTAGTGTTACGCTGTCAGCCAGGAACAAGTGGAAAAGCAAGACGGTAAAAGATAACAACAACAAGGTAGCGAGACCACTACAATCTTTATATAATCCTAAGAAAGATTTCCCACAGGAAAAATGACACCAGTTCTGAATTGGTACTTCCATGCGTGGTGGTTTTGGTGGTGGATGTTGTTCACTACAGTGAAGGTGATCATTTTCCAAGCTATTTGTACAATTTGGACCACGTGTATTGTGAAATATTGCCAATTTAGAATATTTTGAATTTTTTAATGCTCTTGAATCATAGAGTGGGGTAAAATTACTTAAAAACAGTGACATATTAGTCAGTAAAAAGGTTGAAAAGCAGGTTTAAATCAAATATGTTTGGATATGTGTTAATAAATATATTGTGTTTAGAGCTGCAACTAACTATTTTTTCATAATTGATTAATCTGTTGATTATTTACATTTTTGGTCCATTAAATGCCAGATGATGTTCTTAAATGTCCACAAACAAAAAGTATTCACTTTCTTTCATTATGTGGAGCAAAGAAGTGAAGAAAATATTCACATTTAAGAAGCTGAAACAATCTTTTAATAATAGCTTCAAACCAAAAATTATCAAAATAGTTCGGCGATTCATTTAGTAATTGATGAATAGAGTCTAATTGTGTTACAATGTAGAGATATTATTATTCAAGGGTAAGAAATAGGAAATGTGCTATAGCTGCCGACCATTCTGCATCATCTCTGCTGTTTGTCAGGTAGCTGTTAACTCTGCTGTATCCGTGGCATATGACTTGCAAAGTAGAAAACATCTCCTGTCCAGGCATATTTCCTTATGTCTTATATTGGTTCACTGCCGCTGCTAGATACAGACTGGCAAAAAAAATAAATAAAAAAAAATAAAAAAATACATAAAAACTCCCAGCCCTGCACTGACTGAACAGTCTGAGCCTGGTTGAATAATTGGCCGGATTATGCTTTACTTTTTTATTTTTTATTTATTGATGTATTATAATGTCAGCAAATGGTGGGGAACAGATGTAAAATGACACAAAAGGAAATGCCAGCTATTCCCAACAAAAAGCATTAAACCTGCCGATCGATAGTGACGTTGAAGGTGGGGTGTGTGCGTGCATGTGTGAGGGAAGAAGTGATCAATGGCGGTTCCCTCTCCTTTCCAGCGCACAGCAGCAGATGGGGAGGGGGTGTGGGCTAGTGGGATGAGTCACACGCATAATGAACTTGCCTGTTGTGCTATTCAATACAAAAAAAGGAAAAGGAAAACAGAAACACAAACAGCAAAGTAGGCTGGCTTTTATTGAAGCGGTTGACACAAGCCACCAGGAGACAAACTGGTCCTCTACTGGAGTGGGCAGCACTTGTCACAACAATCTTTTGTCACATCTTTAGGAAGCTGTGGCCAAAAGAACAAAGGTAAAGCCTGTTTATTTCCGACCGCCGGCAGATTCTCAGCGTCGTTAGAGGTTGTTGCTTGAAAGGAAAAATACCGTATATATTTATTCAAATTGGCATTGCCGCTGCCCTGAGCAAAGACATTATCCATCTTCATGAAGTTTTTCTAATTTCATCATACCTCTCTCTTTCCCCATACTCACACACATAAAAAACACACAGCAATCACTAAAAATTGAAATTGCAAATCCCTGAATGCTGCTTTAAAAATCCTCCACTTCTGCCACCACATGGACAAAGGGACTTCTGGGTAAGATTCTGTGATAATGGCCTTGGCATTTGCAATGATGATTGACACCAAACTTGGGGAGTGAGTCATTCACATTGATATTTCATACAGGGGAGTGTCAGCGATGTTCTCACCTAGACGAGGCCTTCCCAGAGAAAACTGCGGCCCGGAGTTTAGAACTCAACGTGTCTCTAAATGCACAGATGACACTAAAATTAAAGCATACTCTGGTCTGTTTTTGGACTTCTGATTAGTGTGTGTAATATCTGCCTTTCCCAGCAGAGGGAATAGGAGAGTTAGGAGTGGCCCAAGTGGTGCAGTCCATCGGTGAAGCTGCAAGGTGCTATAATGCAGGACGCCTCGGCAACAGTATTCTTATTGCAAGCTTTTTGACCCAAAAGGAAAAGGTTAACACGCTGTCGAACCTGTGTTACACCAACAAAAAGTAGGCAAGAGCAACTAATAAGAGAGTTTGAGATCAGAAACTGCATCATTTTGTTTGGCTTTCATGAGCTTTTGCAAACATAAACACAGCTCATACTATTGGAAATAATATCCTGGCCATATGGAGAAAAAAAAAAAAAAGGGCCTCATCTCGCATCTTCTTATGGTTGAATTCATTAGGAAAAGGGGAAGAGGAACCTGAGAGAAGCCTGAGTACTCACCTAAATCCTACTTGTGACTCCCCAGCCCAGGTCAGTTACAGTGGGGGTTCTAAAATGTCATTGAAGGGAGTTTTTACAGATCTTGTTACACTAACACACAGACCATTAGGGAGACAGATACACAGGTAGAGGATCGCTTTTCTTGTCGCGTCCGTTGCCATGGCAAGAGTGGAGGTAACCGGTTTGCATTTCTTTCTTCTGTCACACAAAGTTCATGGCGAGATGCGAATGAATTTCTCCAGTTCTTGCGGCGCGAGAGAGCGTGGCATATGTGAACAGACAGTACGGACGGACGGACGGACGGATTGGAAAGAGTGACGTGCCGTTTGCCGAGAGAAAATAAAGTGTTGACTAACCTGGCTGCTGCCTTTGTGGACAGCGGATATAAAATCTCACACTTGAAATTGCTGCCGTGCTCAAATCGTACCGAGATAATCCCGCAATGAATTCACTTTTTAACAAGACACTCGCCGCCTCAAAGTCCTCATTATAGGTCCAGTCTGTTTCTCGTCAGCTTTATAAGTCACTTCATTTAAACAAACATAATAGGTGTGCATTGGTCTTGCAAATAGGCGGTGGAGGTGGTGGTGGAGGTGGGGGGGAGTGCAGAAAACAGATGGCCAGTGAGAGCAGACATAGTCAAAAGGCATGAAAGCTTCCTGCAATTACTCTGTCAAGAGATTATGTTGATGGCGATCGGCGACGTCTGCGATGCACATGGCCCAAATTTTGAAGTGTACTAAACATACCCCCCCTGTGTGTCAGCGAGCAGCAGAGAGAGTGAGTGAGTGAATGAATAAGTGAGTGAGCGAGTGAACAAGTGATACAGGAGGCGGAAAAAAATGTTGACAAAACTCTTCGCCAGAGGGCTCCTGCCAAAAGCCTCCCTGTATGTTGAGCTAATCTCTCTTTTGTCAAAGGAATGCCGCAAAGTTACAACAAATACTTTCATTCCTCATCTATTCACTGATGTTTGCAGACTTTTTGGCAGGAGTTTGAATAAAAGGCACCTGAGGAGGTATTTGAGCTCGGGAGGACGAGACACGTCCACACGCGTAACAGGAGCGGTTCCTCGCTCGCGTCCCATTTTGAAATGTTTCCGATGTAGGTCAACTCCTTTCCAAATGACATTATTTACCCTGCCAGGTGGATGAATGGAGGTAAATAAGGGTTTAAAAACAGACGAGTGAGACCGAAAAAAAAAAGGAAAGGTAAGGGGCAGACTTGTTATGTTTCAAGAACATCTGCACAACACACCTGCATAGAGGTTTGGGCAGTATTTGAGTCATTTTTTCATTTGTAAGAAACAAAAATGGCACAGTTCTGTTGTGTCGTAGCAGCTAGCTCGTGCCATTATCATCAATCAGATGGCCCATCACTCTGGCCCGTATCACATAATGTCACGGATTACCGCAATGAAATTAGGCGCTTATTCAAACTCCTCAGAGGATCCGTTCTCATTTGGTGAAGGTTACCATGGCGATTGCAGGTGGCGTACAAATTATATACGTTAACCCACACAAAGACATGGGAGGTAGCAAATACGAGTGAGTAAATTCAATTTGCACGACTGTTTTGGCATCTGGTTGAGGTTAGTATTATTTATTATTTATTATTATCTCTGTTTCTAGACACGGGAACATTTGACTATTGCCGTTTTAATGAGATAGAGACAGAACTATACGTTGTTCGTCAGTGTAGCCCACAAAAGTTAGCACTGCCGGCTCAGGAGCTCACCACGGTGTTTGTGAGCATGACGCCGCATGTGTGGCTACTATATAAATCCAAATGACATGTTCTCACGTGTCGGAGTTCACACTGAACTAAAATTGAAACTAATTATTAATTCAATGATTCATGCTCCCAAGAATACACCAGACCCAGAGGGATGTTTTCACACTGCTTTTTTTTTTTTTTTTTTTTTGTTCCACCAGGAGAGAGTGCCTGAGGAGTCACGGACTAACCGTAGTAAATGTACATGATTTACTGCACAGCCGTATACACAATGACACAGAGATTTTAATGTCAGCTACTGAATCTTAAATGCAAAAGATCAGGGGGGTCAAATCAAACTTTTTGATGTACATAACTTTAAATATAATATAGTGACACATGTTTCTACACCTGACTTCTTTGCTTGGGGTTAAAAAAATGAATATTACTTTTCCTTTTTTCTTGAGACATACCTTTTTAGGGTTGGCTACAAATGAACATAGACCATTGGTCGATTGGAAAACTATCTAAACAATTTAAGAAGGAAGCTGGCTGGTATGTCTGTCACAGTGTGTCCACACACACACACACACACACACACCATATATAGCAGCTTTCAGGCACATTCTGGGTGCATGGAGAAGTCTCTTCCTGTTCCTGTTGGTGTCACCTTGCCTTTAGCTCAGGAAAAGATGAATAAGGTTACGACTATAAGTCAGCTCGCTAACTGTGTCTGTGGATTAGTGATATTAACCAAATATATGAGATGTAAAAAACTAACTAACCATAAACTTTAATAACACATTAGATAAAAGGTTGTGTAGGGGTGAAATGGTGGTCTAAGGGGTGAAAACTCGGATCTGTGTGACCAGATCTGATAAATATCCAAGAAAGAAAGAACACGGAACTGAAAGCTACTTCAATAAGCCACCGCTATTAGCTCATCACCTGTCAGACTGAACTATAACACAAATTCATTGGCCACCAGATAGCTTCATTTCAACAAACACTTTGCCTCTTGATTTACTAAAATAGGCGTGCAATCATGAATTGTCCACCCGAGTATGATTGCGGCAGATGATAATGTTGCAGATCTGCCGTTCCCTCGGTTGAGGTAAAATAATATAAACCGACTCTAAATAGACAGAGTGGCAGCAGCGGATTCTTGAACAAAAGGCACGACATTTCTTCTCCTTTAAAAATCCAAAGCGCATCATTTTGAAAGGCTACATCTTTAATGTGAAACATTTGACTCACTTTTTTTTTGTGTGTGTAACCTCTGAAGAAAAGGAATGTCAGGTTGCCTGGCAGTAGAATCCACCGCTGCAACATTAGCATTTGCAGCCATGCTCCAACCTCGATGTAAAATCGATCGCTTCCCATGCTCTGCGTGACAATGTCACCCGGCGACACGAGAAAGAACTAAGAAACCCAGTGCATGCAAAAAGTATCTATTCGGGACAGCAACATAAATACTGCAATACACATTCCATGGGATCTTCTACTCTGGTATCTGTTCATCTCCAGTCTACTCGCACAAACATTCAAACTCTCGGTTGCTCAGTTGCCTTGAGGCATTGGTCACTTATTCCAGATGACTAAGTACAGGTTGCCACTGGTCTCCTCAACAGATCCATCATTTTAAATATTTGGTGAGTATTGGTAGAGAATAGGAGGAATGTAATCGGCAAGTTTTATCACCCTATTGGTCACTTATGGACACTTTTATACATATACAATTGTGGGGGCCTTCCAATTTGAGGCTGGTTTGAACAGGTCTGGTCAAATTATCCTGTAGAGCAAGGGGTCAACAGACGTGATTTTAATCTTCCCAACTTCTGTTTACATTCGGAAGTCGCGTTAAATCAAATGGGTTCCTGTGAGATCGCAAATCCCTGGATCCAAGTGTGTGGCCCTGGGTCTTGACTGGATCATCTAATCTTTCCCAGGATTCAAACATTGAAAATCAGTTACAGAATCCATTGTCTGTGGTCTCCCATGTTTTTAAAATCTGATTTGGTTCCAGCCAAATCTGACTTGGGGCGGGCTTAAGCTACACTAAGGTCGGTTTAACTGCCTTGGCGATCAGCGGTCGGTCACCGTCCCTTTCCCTCTTCTTCTTCACATTGTCAGTTCCAGGTGGCGACGATAGGAGCGGTTTTTACGACTGACTAAGCGCGCTCAATCACCTTTGTTATCCGTCAATGTGAGACATCGCCACGACTGATTGTTCAAATCCAGCCAATCAGAAGACGAGAAATGACACATAATTGACGGAGCAGGAAATGACTCCACACCAAGAAGACGCGCACACAAAAGCCTCAAAATCATCGACATCCTCCTTTAAATTGGACGTTTATACAACTACGATGAAGTCCCTGTGAGTCTGTCCGTATATTTGAAGACACAGGCGCCCGCATGCAGCCAAAAACTTTGTGACAGATCAGACCGTATGCATCGACTGTGTATTGCAACGGAATAGAATGTGGGAAAAGGTATGCATGCACGGTACACGACACTGTCATGGACTATTATTGTAGCATGAATGGAACCGAGGGCATTAATGCGTGAGCAGATACTGAAAACAAAGTATGGAGAGGCCAGCGATCAATCACAAGCCTTAATCACAGAACTACTTGATCGCATTAGCACCATTTAGGTTCTCTGGCATTGAAGTAGGCCGCCAAGCTAGAGGACTTAAATTTAATGAATGGTCCCAAGCACCTTTCTTTACATTAGTCCTTTCTTTCCCCCCCCCCCCCCATCACCACCATTTTCACATTACATTATACCAGCTCTGGCTTTCTTCAACGCTTTTGACATTCTTCAATAAATAAAAAAAAACTAAGTGTAAAGAGGAAAACCCTGGTCCCTGTCCTCCTCGCCATAAAGCTCATAAAGCCCATGTCAAGCACCCACCCACTCCAGTGAGTCCTGAGACTAGCTCTTACACCACAGTGGTGCTGAGGCGATCCCTGGAGGAACAGGGCATGGCAGGCACTTGTCTCCTCTCTGGAACTATGAGCCGATAACTCAATATTTACTGTACGTGGGCAATCCGAGGCAATGATTAGTCTTAGAGGCTGCTCGTATACTCTTGATTCATCAATTTAGTTGTGCGGAGACTTTTTTTTTTCCCCTCCTCTGACGAAATTAAAACGGCAACACTTAACGTGGAAAGTTTCCACTCAATTCTCAAATACCGGAGGATTAGTTCATGGCTGAAACATCACGGATGCAGAGGAGCAACAATCAGCGTGTCCAAATGATGTCGATGGTATCTACACACTTGCACTTTCTAATTATTTGCGTGTGATTTATAGGGCAGAGTGAAAAACATAGTGGGGAAGTGATTTGGAGGCAATGACTGACAGCTGCGGGAGAACTGATTGGACACTGGAAGGAATGGAAAGGGAGGGACCTCTACTGTGAGCATGAGTCATCACTCTCCACACCCCCCCACACCCCCCAAACTGTCTGTTTTTGTCTTGCAGGTTGAAGATTTACTGAGCTACATTTTCTCTGCTGGAACGATTCAATTTCACATAAAGCTGAACACAGACCATAACCAGCAGATTACAGTGAGTAATATCATGAGCAAAAATTTGCAGCAGCTTTACAACAATGACCCCCCCCCCCCCCCCCCACAAGCTGCTAAAATGCATTTACAGTTATTGCGAGCGCTCCTAAATATTAATGTGTTCAATAATAAAAAAAAAAGAAAAGATTGCAGTGTTTAACGTTAACTGCGAGTGTAACAGTGTCAAAGGACGGCACCGTTTATGATTATAGACATACGCAGTTACACTGTAGGACAGAGCTGAAGCGATCAATCGATTATTAATCGACTATTAAATCGGTTTGAAGCTTTTTTCATGATTAAAACAAGATTTCTGATTGTTTAAGCTTCTTCAATGTGACTATCTTCTTCATTTCTTTGCCCTGGATAACAAATAAATCATTAAAAGTCCAAAAAAAATTGTTTGCGATTCCTCAAGAAAATAATCGACAGATTAATCGATTATGAAAATAATCGTTAGTTGCAGCTCTACTGTAGGATACAGTTCCTGCTGAATACAACGTAAACTGAGGATTTAATACTAATTAAAATGTATGAAAAATTGCACGTACCCAATCTACTAAACTGATTCTTGTCATACTTCTAGTGGCTGTCGGATCCGTAAATCAACCTACTCTAATTTCTGCTCTGTAGCTTTGGGAGGCAACCATTCATGATAATTAAATTAATGTTTTCCACTGTCTCGCGGGTTAATTTAGGGGTGAAAACAATGGTAAGAGGTTTACTGTGAGTGAAAACCCTCCTCGTTATGTTTGATTAGTCCATTCAATTTACAATTGCCTCATGTGAGATGGTATTTAAGAGCAAGATCCTTTTTTTTTTTAATATTATTTGGAATTATGTTTTAATACAGACCTATTTTTTTCTCACAGTTGTAAGACTAAAATAAACTTTGGCAAAATGACTGCTGCAATACTGGAGTTCCATTCGCTAAAATGTGTTTTGCTTATTTTCACTTTACTTATGTGTTTGACCTTCACTATGCAGAATGATGCATGTGCAGAGCTTGGCGCTAGAAGAGTGTTTTTCTTTTTTTTTTCATTCATCTGCTGAAGGCAAAACATTGCTCTGTGCTCACTTTAAATCGTGTGTGTGTGTGTGTGTGTTTGTGACGTTACAGCTCCTGTGGAAGTCAGGAGACAACTTACAACAAATGGGATGCAGGGACATAAATTGGACCCCATGCACACAGACTGAGAATTAACTTAACTAAGACATAATGTGTCCAGCAGTTGAATGAGTTTCAGAATTGGGGGATCAGAGACAAAATATTATTCCAAGAAATATAATACTCAGGACACAGTTTTGGCCAACTTCAGAAATCTCCTAATAAAGGAAACCAATCGCACACCCCTGGTGCACTACAGGCCGGTTTAACACAACCTCTAGCTTTTGTATACATCCAACATGGCGACCTGGCTGTTGCTTCCATTTTAAGCAGCTGCCCCCGGGCAAAAGCCACTTGACGTCATTACTACGTAGCCAACAACCACGTTTGTTGACACGTTTTGTTTTTTTTTCCCCAGGTAAAGTATAGTAAAAGAAGGAGTATTGATGGACATTATGGATAAATGCACATTAGTTTTGACTTACCAATAACACAATATGATAGTCCATAATCTGCAATCTTTCCCATCGGTATAGAATCATGTGTGTTTTTATTGTGACATGCTAACAAACATGCCGCTTACTCCACTAGATGGCAGTGTAACAGAAAAAAAGCCCAATGGATATTTCTTTGTTTTAACAGGAAACAAGAAAACGGGGTCAAATATGATGCAGTGGATCTACTCAAGACGATTACGCGCTTCATTGGAGCCTGCTCTGAAAGATCTCTGTTAAGTGTGACATTAACGTCAATACAGTGCACCAGGGAAACAATGCAAACTATATAAAGCCCGAGAGAAGGCGGCAGACGGGGGAGTGGGGGGCGGCTGGAGTCATCTAACTATATTCATAAAATGTAAAGAAGCATCAAAAAAGATGGGTTTTTCTCTCCCGAAGGTGAATTCCGTGGCACGAAAAGAAGACAAAAGAAGAACAGGGCCAAGTCCATTAGGGAGTGCAAAGAGAAGTCAAGCTAAATGAAGGCCTTGTGGTGGAAGCCATGGTAATAGGGGGAAGACATCTAGAGGCATTTAAGACGATGCTTCTTGGAGTTTGAAGCCTGGGTTGACAATACAATATGAAATGAAAGGAACTAGGGAATGGGGTGGAAACCTTGGAGATGTCTTAGGGGAAGGAGGGGTCGTCTTTGTAGTACAGTGTTATGTGCTGATTTTTTGATTAAGTTGCCCTGAGCCTTTCCATGATGGGCATCATCTGTCCATAAACGTGTTGTATTTATTGTACCTGTTAAAACGAGGCAGAGGTGTAAAGGCCACACATTTCAGGGCAGTTAAACACCAGCATGAATTGTATTGTTTTTTTTCCTTAAATGGATAGTTCAGTTTATGTGTGTGTGTGTGTGTGTGTGTGTATTAGGTATTGACACATTATCAACTCCAAGTGTGCCGCCCCTCGCGCGAACTAGCCTTGGAGCCCCGACCACTCACGCTCACTGATACTCGTAACAAGGCTGCCAGCAGGGAGGGAAGGGAAAACAGATTTCAGCCACTTAACAAAAGGCTGACCTCATAAAATCTACTCCTGCTCGACAGACATTTTGCACAAACTGTAAGTAAAATGCAAGAGCGGCAACATTATAATACGAGGACACACTAGAAAAGATCTTTAGATGCTAATAAACTATAGTATCTCATTATAAATATGCTTTAATAAATGAATAAATGCAATGGTTGACTTTTAAAAAATCTTTAGTATCAAGACAGAAAAGGAGCAATTGATCAGGGTTCTTTATAATGTATTATTTATAGCAACTAATGTGACTTTTCTATTGTCATGTATGTTGCCCCTCCCTTGGCTCAAGGCACAAGAGCAGAGACTGTAGTTGAGAAAAGTAGTTGCATAAATGAGGGAAGGTGGGGCTTTGAGTTGCCACTGGGACAAATGACCACCAGGCAGCTCCTGGTTATAAATATGTATTTTTTTTTTTTGCCTTGGAAATAGCAATTCTCAGAAGCCATATATCCCATTCACACATGGCATTACAATTTCTTCTACTAAAAAAAAAATTGTATCCAATGCATTGAAGTGCCATTTAATTTACTGGAATACGTTCACACTCAAAATGTACATTGCTAACGTTCCTCCTATTGCCCCCAGTCTGAAACGCTGCGTTTCAGGTCTTGGCTCGGCTCCTGAATTGCCAAGCGCGCTCTGATTGGACAGCTGGCCCACCCGGGTTTTTTCTGATCAGCTGAAAAACACAGCTGGATTGGCATCCGTTCCGCCCCAAAGCAACTCGAGCCCAAACTATGTTGCACGTTAATAGATGGTGTACACACTTTACAGAAAACAAGCCAGGAATGCAAACGATGCATCGGGGAGAGCGATTGTTGCTTTGCTGTGGACTATAGCCTTTATGGTAATTTTGCAGGCCTTTAAAAGGGGCAAAAACATAAGATTTATTAAGAATTGATACAATGTTCGTCAAAATGTGTGTTCTGTGAGCTATAGTTTATATAAAACCTATAAGCCTGAGCAGGGTCACTCCGATTAACAGGAGGTAGACACTGTGTGAGGGAAGCGAGGAAACCTCTGTTACTTGTTAAGGTCAGTAGTGCCAGTGTCGAGCAGACATGCTCTGCCCCTGCCAAATTAATCTGGAAACAGACTAGGCAAGGAGTGGGAGCAACCCAGCTGAGCACTTCATCTGGAAGCTGCTGCTGCTGCTGCTGCTGGGAATATAGTCAGGTACACAGATAAGGTCAGTGCAACTTACTTTTATCAGTGACGGTGCAACACCGGCTTCATAAAACTTATTCAGGGGCACACGCTCATACTGGGGGAAGATCAGAGCGAGCACATACTGCATCGGAGTAAAAAGTACAATTTCAGTTGTTTAACTGCGCGTTCACAAGTCACTTTTGTAGATAGCGGTTTGTGGACACGCGCTGACACTACACAGACAAACAAGCTTGCCGTTGTTTTCGTCCGTAATCATCACCACACGTGCTGGTGTGAAAATCTACAGTAACACATGTTACTAAAGCCCGGCTCTGTAAAACACAGCAACACATAATCCATTAGACGAATGAGAGAGCAAGTCTGTCCATGTATTACACCATTTATGGCATCAAAAGGGAACTGCAGTACTTGTAATTGAAGTGTTCTGAAAATGCCCTTTTATGCAAGTGTGAAGTGAAAGGAAAGGCGTTTTGTTTTCTTTTTTTATAGTCATGAAAAATGAGGAAATAAACAGTATAAATGTAACATGTAGGGGGGGGGAAAAAACAAAAGGCACCTAAACTGTCAAAGTAAATAATAGTAATTAGACAAAAAGGAGAGATGTTTTGTTACATAACTGACCTGAACATATTTAAAAGAAAGACCACCCAAATAATGTGTTGCAGGAATGAGTCATCTCCATCCAGCTGTCCACAGGGCATTTGACTGATTAGCATAACCACACACACACACACACACCACACACACACACCCAGAGAGAGAGAGAGAGCGATACACCACAAACAGATGTAAATATTGTAATTAAACCTCCAGTATTGCTTTATCAATTGATCATAAACGAACGGTTTCAACATATTTAACTAACAATGCATGCATGTTAACATAGAGTCAGCACCTGAAGCAACGTAATGTTGACTTGAGCTGAGCTCCATCCTTTTCTACAGCCACAAGTGGTGATTTCCTTTTGCTCAGAGCAGAAACAGAGCCTATGATTTGCAAGTGAAGTGTTACGAGTGCATCCAAACAGTATATATTGATCATCATCCCCAACCGCAACATGCCAAATATCTTTTAAAATGTTTGATATTTTAAAACTTTATTCACTGAATATGATAATCCGGATTTTGCATTTCTTTTACTGATCTATTGATTTGTTAGTCAAGCGTCGCAGGAGGTCAAAAATGTGATTTTTTGCTGATATCAGTTGCATAATGTTGCTTGAAATCTAGATGCACTACACAAGAACTGAGCTGCGTCTTTACAAAAAGAACTTTTACTCTGTAGCGATGGTCGTGAACTTAAATATTTCTCGTAAAAAAAAAAATCATGGATAATGAGTCTCACCAAAATGATCTGGGGGTTTGATAAGACACATGGAGCCAGCTGTCTGCAGGCCAAGACACCAGCCAGATCAGAAAGAAAGCACATTAGCATTTTTTCAACAACATACTCGTATATTTAACAAGCTATACATAACTATTTGTTTTTTTAATAACCTTCTGGAATTAGAAAAATCACAGAAGGCCTTTTTTTCCCTATGACTTTTCTAATCCCAGCAGGTTAAAAAGGTATGGATTATTTTAGAGCTGCAACCAACGATTATTTTCATAATCGATGAATCGGTCGATTATTTTCACGATTAATCAAGTCATCGTTTGGTCCATAAAATGTCAGAAAACCTGGAAATGATGATGTTCTCAAATGTTTTGTTTTGTCCACAAACCAAAATTGTTCACTTTTAATGAATTCTTTGTTATCTGGAGCAAAGAAATTAATAAAATATTCACATTGAAGAAGCTTCAACGATCAATAATCTTGTTTTAATAATGAAAAAAGCTCCAAACCGATTAATCGATGATCAAAATAGTTGACGATTCATTTAGTACTCGATTAATAAATGAATCGAGTAATTGTTTCAGATCAGAGCAATTTTTTCGTTTTTCAAGTAATCTGTCGATTGCCGTCTTGAATAATTTTGTCCATAAAACAAAACATAATAAACACAAATGTTACATGGAGCAATAAAACTACAATAGTTACACATTTAAGGAGCTGAAAACTCAGAGAGGTTGTTTTAATTATTAAAAAGCCCACTCAAACTGAGCTAATCAATTACCAGAATAGTTTCAATTAACCGTTGTAGCCCTAATTGGAATGATGTAATTCTGCGTTTCTGATCTGTTTGGTGTCTGACACGTGGATCGAATCAAGCCCCCGTAAAAACACAGAAACTGGAGGCGCACCTGTCGCCGCCGCCGCAGCCATTTTGACGTGCCGTGGCAGCAGAGTCACAGGTGTTGCGCGTCACATTGACGAAGGGGCGCCGTCCAACTCCTGTAACTCAGGAGCGCGTGACAGCGAGCCCGGCATGCGCCCTGAAACTGAGGACGCTCAATGGAACGCGGCCGTCATTCATGTGATTATTTACACCTGCGCCGTTCCCACTGTGACCTGTCAAAATGGCTGCTGTGCACAGGGCACATTTGCACATTCTCCACTGTCTGCTCAGCCTCTTTACTCGTGGAAGTTACATTTGCATACATAATAGATAGTAAAAGAGATAAAGAGAAGTCTCTCACACGCACACACATGACAGTGATGCTATTAAACCTAGCAATTCTATAAAATGACACATTAATAGTGTAAAAGTGCAGATTGTTTTAAGACATGGCTATAAATAGACTTGGCAATGAGTACCATACATTTTTACATCTGTAAAATATCAGAATATGTTGAATTATAAATCTGCTTTTGCATCGGCAAAATGATTCAGTTTCACATTCACATTTAGGAAGCCGAAAAATCCGAAAGCTCATTTTAATTATTGACAAGAAACTTTAATTTAAAATTAATTTAGTAATCGCTAATCCCTAATCTGATTCTGACATGTTTTAATGTGGTTTTTTTTTACTATACTGTATTTTGATTCATTTTGACTGTCTATATTTTTACAGTTCATTATATGTACTTCTGTGTTGGAGTTATTTACTGTAAATTCACTTGAACTGAACAGTCAGTAAGATCAGTTTGAGAGAAGGGGGGGGGGGGTCGTGAGGTTACCTGACCAAAGTTTTGGCAAACACCATCGACAGGTAAGCGCGGGGGAAAACTCTCTATACTGTATTTTTTTAGGTTGTGAAGCTTAAAGGGCTGAAGCGACTCCCCGGGACAGTGTGCCGCAGCACCCGCAAAGGGGTTGTCTGCCCAGCAAGGCTGAACGATTTGGTGCTCTGTAGACTGAGGCACCCCATTTGGCTAATGAAGTCCCAGACTGTCTTCACACCACACCCCCCACCCCACCGCTCCACTATGAAATGTCCTACTCATGAAAGTAATGAGGCAGGGAGGGAGAACGACTCTTCTGGCCACTGATAACCTCAGACTAAACTTGCAACCTTACGAGACAAGGGCCTAATATCTGGCCGTCAATCAGCCCCAGCATCCCTGGCTGGAGTGTTTAATTACAAGGATCAATTATTTACCAGCCTCCTCTTTCACTACTCAGTGCTCCCAAAAAAGGAGTGTAAAGAAAAAAAAAAAAAGAAAAAATTGGCAAGACCCAGGAGAAGTTGCTGTGAGGCAAATTTAGTACAGAGAAAATTAAAAATAATAGACGCCGTTTATTCTTTGCACTACGACGGATGAGCTAAGCCGGTATTATGAGATGAACATAAAATAAAATGAGCTTTTAAAAGTTTCCATATCACATTTAACTCATACATAACTGACGCGGTAAATTAAAATAGAACCTTTTTTACGAGGAAACAGCAGCAAAAGTAGATTTAAATGAGTAACAGTGAACAGTTAAACTGTCTTATCCGTGTTACAAAATTCTTAACAAAGGATGTAAAGTAACACCTCGAGGCCTGTGACTCCCTGCACTTCCTCTGCCGGCAAAGCTGTTTCTTGACTTTAGTTGTGCGTTCCATTCAGCAAGTGCAAGGGCTTTTTAACTAATTTGAAGGGACGAGATCATGTTACCCCCCCTGTGCTTGCATTGACAGCAGCGCTTCACCTGGTTGGAGCTGGGAATGTAAGGGAGAAAAAGATGACGATAGAAAACCACACGAGCTGAAATCCTGCACATTTGCACACAACAAAGAAAAAGTGTGCATCTCTGCTTTCAAAATTGAATTTCTGTAGACACACTTAAGTACACAACACTCCCTGTAGTGTAAACAGAGACATTTCTCACCTCAACTGGCCCAAAATCCAGCTGACCTTAAACTAATTACTTCTAATTAAAAACCGATAACATCATGTTAACCCTATCTCTTCTCGTCTTCACAAGCTGTTACCCTCAGTATCTGGAGTAATGATCCCGCACTGACACTGATGCAGTAACCTCCGATACAAATTGCATTACACAAAAAAAAAACATGTGTGCTCTCCGCCGCTGCACAATTTACTGTAAAAATGAGCGACTTTGCAGCTGTCCTACTCCATGTTCCATCTGAAATCTAAAAAAGAAGAAACGCTGAGATGCAGCAGCTGGTTGAGTGAGCCTCTTCATAAGTCCGGAGCCAAATAAACCCAAATAACAGCGAAAGTGCGAGTCTGCCATGTTTCGGGGGGCCTTTCACAAGCCGCAACACCTGTGAATTGCGGTTCGTCTGCCCTGCTGTATTTCTTGCGCTAAGATTCCCATTGTAACAATGCGTCAAGCTCATGCTATTTATGATGTGCAAGCCGCGCACAGGCAGGCCACCTGCACTGAGCATAAGCACATGGCATTAATTCTGATGAGTTTCATGATGGCCCCGGTGTTAAAATTACAGCTGTTTGGTGGTTAAAAATAACTGTTTACACATTTTTTTTTTTTTGGTTTCTCAACTCTTATGTTGCCTTCGGCGTCACATGATGTGTCCGCGTTTTAAAAAATAATTGTATACCATAGAGCGGAGGTGTCAAACGGGCACATGTGGCTCCCCCAACCGATCGCATGCGGCCCACCACTTTATATCGTATTATGAAATAATATGAAAACATGGCCCGCGACCTCCTCTTCCTACACATCATGTGAGGCTGAGGCACAGCTGCCAGCAAGATGATAGAATACAGACAGAATATAACAAAATAGTAGTAAAATAGTAATATTAAGATTTTTGGTTATTACATTCAACTACATAAGCTTTTAATTACAGTTGTCCGTGTTGTTATTAACCTAATTTGAGATTTACCTCTCTGTTTTTCGCAGATTTATTTGGCTTCTTAACTGTTAAGTAAAGTAAAGTAAACATCATGAAGTTAAGTAAACATGATTCCATATAAAAACAAGGACTTTTACTTTGAAATTCGGTGAAATATCATCATGAATATATTTATCTCAATATCCTGATGGCTTGTTGTGTTATAATTTTACACTCATATTGACCACCCCCTTTTTTCTATTAGACCGGCCCCCTTTTGACCAGATCATTGGCCTACAAGTGTAAAAGGACCAAATGAACCCCTGCCCAGAATAAAACTGGGTATAGTATAGACCAGGCCAGATTATACCCAGGAAATAAACTGTCCTAGGCCAAACTATACCTGGGGTATAGGCCAGATTATACCCCTCTTGTGTAAAGAGATTTTGATTGTATTTACACAGTATAATCACTAATATTATATTTATATTGTAGCAAGGATTTGCTAGTCTTAGAAGTTGAAGTTTCAGGATATTTTGACTTTTATCATATTATGAACAGTGAAGTTGATTGAAAATTATGTTACAATTGCATTTTGCTGTTTTGAGCCTGGGCTTTTATTTTAATGTGTAAACACTACTGAGAACTGTGGTAGTAATCTTTTATTTTTACTGATAGGGGCATTCATGGTTGAAGTAATAAACGTCTATGTGTTCAAGGCTGTGGTCTTATTTCAAGATTTAAGTCAGTTAGCTTTCTCACTTACATGACACAGCTGAAACCCTGATAAAATGTTGAACAATTAAGTAATTCAATGTAAATTCAATGTGTAAATACAATGAAAACCTCTTTACACAAGCAGGGTATAGTCTGGCCTAGTGGCATTAGAGCTGCAACTACCGATTATTTTCATAATCGATTAATCTGTCGATTATTTTCTCGATGAATCATTTGGTCCATAAAATAATAAAACAATATAGTAATCGATTAATAATGGATTCATTGTTTCAGCTCTAATGTACATCATTAAAAACTTTATTGTAGCACTACCGCATCGCCTGACTTTTTTTAATGAATTAGAAATCTGCTTTTGCATCAGCAAATGACATATGCATTGATTGATCAACCAAAAAGTACAGAGTGTAATATGTAACTCTCCAAATAATCTAATAAACAGTAGTTCAAAATATAGTTGAAAAACTAATAGTGCTTTAATAAAAAGTAGGTTTAACATTTATATGGCCCCATTAATTCCACAAGGGGGAGTGTGGTGAGACTAAAATGTAAGAGTAGGCAGCGGGTTTCTCTTTCGACAGCAGCACAGGGTTTCTCCCCTGGACTAACAGCTGATGGCTCATTAATCTTTTCTAGAGGAGGTCCACTGCTCAAGCAGCCTGCACCAGTCGAGGATTCCTCATGCTTCATCCTGAGTGCGAGTATTACCGAGTTCAAGAGTCTTCATGGAAATATTATCACGCAGAAAAACTCAACCCAGGAACTGTGAATCAATTACTTTTTTGCTTTACAGGAATTAACCCAAAAAAGCAAAGTGTAGAAACCAAATTTATAACCTTTTTTTTAAAAATTCATTCATTGTCTAGCGCTTTATCCTCGATCCACGAGGGTCAAGGGGCCACTGGAGCCAATTCCAGAGATTATTGGTTCAATATATCCACGTGGTGGCACCAAACCAGGAAGTCATAACATGCTTACATGACATATTTTATTCCAATTACTTGACTCTATTGCTGTGTTTCGATCATGGTATGATTCGGCACAGTACAGTAGGGCTGAAAGATATGGACCAAAACTGATATCGCGATATTTTTTGTTCAAATGGTGATATACGATATTATAACGATATTTTGAACAAAACCGGTTAGCTCGCAAGCTCACCAGTTGGCTGCTCAGCTGACAGCTGATAGCTGAAACCCGGCGTCCGGTGTGTACAACAGAAACCTGAAAACAGGAGACCAGAAACCCCGGAGACCAGAGCCCAGATGTGTTTTAAGTGCACTTGGAGCCAAAATCTGCGGCTAACCGCTGAGCGGCTAACAGCTGGTTCTGCTAAATACTAGCGGCAACAAAACTGCAGGTGTTTGCCTCGACGTCCATGGGATATGAACACCAATCGCAAGGGAGTGGTGGTTTCCTGTTGCCCAATCAGCTGACTGATTACCCCACAGAAAGGGTGCCAAAGAATAGAACGGTTGGTGCTAGTTGTTTTGGTACTATTCCTCGTGGAAAGGCAAAAAAAGACATACCGCACTGTACCGTTCCACTTGTACACATATAGCTACTGACTTGACATGTTTTTACCCACTGAAAAAAAATACTTTCCTTTTGTGTTTCACAGACAGCCGACAGAATGACAGCCCATTAAACTCAGACATTTGTAGCCGCGCTGCTTGGTTGGGAGTGGCGTTCCTCGAAGCTGCTTTATATAGAAACGCATTAAACCGTGGAAAACATATGACAAAGCATCGAGTCAGATCCAACATGTGCGATGGCCATTTTCCCTCACTGCATACACATTCACAGCCAAATGTCCTGTGTGGGAGACAGCATGGCACTAAAAGGCTCCATTTACACACTGGTTTAACTGCAGTATTTGCTCTGAGACCCATCATTCGCTAAGTACTTCATTCACACATACCGCTTCAGCTGACAAGTGCAATTACGTTTTAGCGATTATTTTAGCCATTCATATTATTTATATATTTCACCGCAGTCTGTGATTTTAGTGGACATTTGTCTGAAATGAAGTGTAAGGTTTCCTCTGTGAAGCGACTGATCTGTCAGTGACAGCATCAAGTGGCCGCCACAGATTCGTCCGCTTCGACGGCAGCTCTGACAGTCGGTTCTAATAGAATTCTGATTGCCGATTGAGTGACAGAACATGAGGCCGTCACCGCAGATTTACAAACTAACCATACGAGTGTGTAATATGACAAGCAAGCAACATAATACATCTGCCATGTTGCTGTGGTTATAATATAACCAGTGAAACTGCCACATTACTCGCCATCTCATAAATAAAAAAAAAACATCTGCAGTGAAACAACACATATTCTGTAAGTAGCCATGCCACATTTCCAAGAAAATATCAAATATCTGAGGTCTACAGCATGTACTGTACAAAAAAAAAAAAATCTATCAACGTGTTTTTAATAGATTCTGATTGGCAAGCTGTCTTGGGACAGTTGGCAAATGGGCGGACAGCGGAGGAGTTTCGAGGTGCTAAAGTTCAGGAAGGAGCGATGAAGCACCCTCTGTCCTGCCAACAGCCTTACAGTGGCGCAATTCCTGACTAACTTGTTGACCCGTGGCACCCACCTGTCTTGACCGTGCATTTTATTTGGGGAGGGGAAAGCATTACTTGTCCTCCTTTGCTGCTTGCAACGGCAGAAGGCTTTTGACTCATGTCCATCTGTCCCCGGTAGTACATACATTAAACGAAGGCCAAGATACTGGCACACTGTTCATTTCGATGCATGATATGCAGTGTGTGGAGATAATTACTACCTTTAGATTTCAAACACTGGCATTATTTTATTTAATGCACGCAGTACAAAACAAATGCCAATTGTTTTCATAATCTATTAACCTACTTATTAGTGACTCAATTAATCAGTTAGATGTTTTGTTCATAAAAGAAAATTATTCCATGTTTTCATGATTTCCTTGTTATCTGGAGCAAAGAAAGAAACTTTTTTTTAATTACTTAAATAAACACTCAATTATCAAAATAATTGGGGATTCATTTAGTAGGCCATGAATTATCGCAAACCTCATTTCTGCTATAGATTTCTGATTGCAGTTCTCTTGCAGAATCCTCTAAGTATGAGTTTGCATGCCTATGCCATTGCCACAGCAACCAGCCAGAAAATAGTGACTGAAAATAAAAATACAAATACAAACTCATCACCCAACTGCAAATATCAGTGTGGACAGAAGAGATTAATTTTAGTCACACTTCAGAGTTGCCTGTCTGAACACTTAAATTTGACTAAAACATTTGATTATAAATAGTACATCTAAGGGAGAGGTAAGATTGAACTTTTTCTTTTTTTTTGGTTAAATGCCTTCACATGACACTGATTACATATCCACGACCACATTAACAGATATCAGCTGTCTTAAAGGTCCGGCGTGTAAGAAGTAGTGACATCTAATGGTGAGTCTGCAGTAACAAACGTAAAACTGCCCCTATCACTACACCCTTTCCCAAGAAAGTCAGGACAACTACGGTGGCCTGGATTAACAAAAAAAGGATGTTGTTCTTCTTCATTTTCGTAATAAGCGTATGCTCCAAAATTTGATACACATGCTCTGTTTGTGTGGTTTGTCCCTTGCTTAAAAAACATATTAAAAGCTTAGTCTATGGCTACAAACACTATACAAACTAGGGTTGCAAAGAGGAGGAAAATTCCCAGTAAATTTCCAGCCATCCATTATCTACAGCTGTATCCTCCACTGGAGGGTTGAGGGGTTGCTGTGCCAATCTCAGCTGACATAGGGCAATAGGCGGGGTACACCCCGGTCAGTTCGCCAGTCCATCGCAGGGCATTTCCAGAAACTTTTACAAGAGAAATTTAGTTTAGCACTGAGTGTGCCATGTGCCTGTGATTGAGGAATAGCATTGATATTCAACTGTATTATTTGCTTTGTTTGAATCGAGAGTATGTGCTATAGTATGTTATTTACCATACATTTAAGTTCAAGTTTGTAAATGTGCAGTTTAACCCTGTTAATTCCCTTGGAAAGTTTCCAATGTTAACCCTATTTATTCAATGTCTGCCAAAAAAAATAAAAGAAATTTACACACAGGACGATATAGCAAAGCTATTATAAATAGCAAAGATGCAAACATACCTGACCAGGCTGGAGGTCTAAATAATGAAGCACCTCTTTGAGCATGACAGGTATGTGAGGAGGCTTTTCAGTTGAAACAGGTGACATCTCTTCAGATCTGTCTGAGGCACCAGGACCAGAGGATGCTCTCACTGCAGACCAGTTCAGGCTTAATTTCCATGACCTCCATAATCTCCACACAGTCAGGCCGCTTTTCCGCAACATTGGTTTGGAGTGCCAGAACATGATCCCTTCAATTATCTGTGAAGAACATAAAAGCAGGATTATTAAGTGTTCACGCCATTCAATGAAGTAGGTTTTGTAATACTGCTGTATAGTTTGGAGGTTTAAGGGGGATGAGATGTAATTTCTGATTTTAAAATAACTGATTATAAGTTGTTGTTACTGCGCTGTTAGTTGCCAAGTATAAGGCCCCTAAGTATGGTTTAAATTATTTTATAATTGACTTGAATTAAGCACCTGATTTCCAATGAGCAGGGAGGCCCAATCAAATTTAAAGTTAGATGAAAACACTCTATAGGATCAAACCCTTCAAAAAACATGTTTGTAGTTCGTATACTGAATCACCAACTGGAGGAGTAAGGACATCATTGGCTGATAAGTTAAACATTTTGACATTTTACATGAACAATACCACCCACTCCCGGCACCAAAGTGAGCCTCATGGTTAAAAAGGTATTTGGGTGTTTCCTGGCAACAACATGTACTGAAAATTAGAACTCAGTTAATGATGCCTGATTCTAATAGAATAGACATATGGTCAAGAGCTGAGAGCATTTGCGTGCCACATTGATGATAGTTGCATCGTGGAATGTTTTTTGAAGAGGTGGCAATTAATGCACTGAGTGAGGATGCGTGACTGCTGTCAAATGGTGGGTCATACCTGCAATATAGGAATTCAAATCAAAGTTTTTGACATATGAATAACATTTGCTGGCCTAGAAGTGTTTATATATACTGTATATGCTGTAAGAACGAGCTGTAAAAGTGACATTGTGTGTATCATTCCTGATATTAGAGTGTACACTCATCAGCCACTTTATTAGGCACACAGGAAGCAAAACAGCAAACCTAATCTTGTGGCTGTGTGAGTTACTGTTGTCTTTTCTTTGATTTCCAATCTGACCATATTGGGGTCAACAAGGAATTTTCGCACACTAGATATTTCCTCTTTTTTTGGTCATTCTCTGTAAACCCTGGAGACAGTTGAGTGTGACATGCCCAGTAAATTGAGAGTTTCTGAAAAACTTGTCCACCAGTCTGTCATTTAAATCACTTTTCCTGAACTTAAGCAGCTTTTTGTTGCCATGTATTGCCAAGTTTTGATGCATTGCGTTGCTGACACGATTGGCAAGCAGTTACCTAATAAACTGGCATGTCAGCGTGACATTACAGACTATGGGACAGTCAATTGCTACATCTAAAAGGAGGTATTGACTATTTATTGACTGCAGGTGTGAATGTGAGAGTGAATAGTTGTGCGTCTCTATACGTTGAATGATTCAATTAAAACGCCTCTGCAGGATAATAAGTTCATAAGAATCCCAGAAATAGTATTTAATTTAAAGAGCTATTTTTAAAAGATTCATGATAGAAAAATAATCACTGTAATTTCAGCTTCTTAAATATGAACACATTCTGTTTTCGTTGCATCTCTGACTGTAAACTGAATACCTTTAGTCTATGGACAACAACCAACCGATTAATCGAGACACTAACAGACAGATTAATTGATAACGGATATAATTGTTAGTTGCTACATTAATTGACATAATAGCACAACTCAACAGCACTAAGTCGTTGATAGCTGTTGAAAAATTACTTCATTCAATTTAACCAAAGGCCTGTCATGCTGCTTTGTTGACATGTTTGTTGAGCCAAGCAAAGCACACACTAGTTGTGCTACCTTGCTAAGACAGAGCTAGCATTGGGTGAATGAATGGCTGTGGGTTACAGGTGTGATTCGGTGCAGTTTCACACACACAGTCCACTTTTAATACGCGTTATCTCGCCTTTTAATCTACCCTTTCTTGTTAAATAAACGTGTACTCGCTGTGACATTGACAGAACGCAGTGACTGGGCATTTCAAAACTGACATGTTTGAGGACCACGCACTGTTAGCAACTCACTTATGCAATAGAACACTCATATAGTTAGAACACAACAACAGTGGAACGACATGATGGGTTTAAAAAGGTTTCGCTCTGGATAACCACCAGACAACCGTGTGCTCACATCAGGGAAGATTTAACAGTAGCTTACCGTAGCGCACCAGCTCATAGCCCCTCCTCCGAGGGCAGCATGCCTGTTGCGTCACTGCCGTACGTCACTGCGGTACGCCCCGTGACCAGCGGCTCACATCCAATCTGCTGCGGAAGAGGAAGAAGACTTGTTTTTCAAATTATTGGCGCTTGTTGTGCTAGTCAGTTAGCTAGCCACGACCTTCTATGAGACTTTCTCTCCATTGCATCGCATTTACGAATGTGAAGTAGTTTTTTTTTGCTTATAACATTGTCGCGGTTATGAAACGTGCCCTAACGGTTGTTGATACAAAGGTAAGCCTTAAATAACCTCCACCTCATGTAACCGACAAGAATAACAATGCTAACCTACCGTTGGAAACCGTACGCATGAACTAGCTAGTAGGCGTTAGCCAACCGTGCTAACACAGACCCCTAGCCCTTTTTTCACATTTAACTTTTTTAGTATGTAATATGTTAACGTAGTTTGACACCGCCATATCCTATAGTAAGTATGGTTTTCGGAAACTTCTAGTTTGCCATCATATTTATTCACATGGTGCATTCAAACACAATACTTGTTACGTGCTAATTTAGTTTCCCTTTGTATTGTCGTAAAGCAGCACTGCTTGTCATTGTTGGTGTGTTTATTTTGGCTAGAAATTGTGATATGTTAAGAGAGGGTCAACTATGTCAACCTGCACAACAAGAAGGAATGAAAGTCAGGAAGCTTGGCTCTTTATTCATTCAGTTCAAGCCTTGCATTGTGTGCCTGAATTCAACTACCTCAAAATACACGTGTCAGAATCAGCCAGTTCGTTGGTTATTAACACAAAAAAGTCTATGTGGTTGTAATGTATATAAATAGACCCTGACCAAGTAGGCGATTATTGCCTGACCACACTAGCTTTAGGTGGGTGAACCCAATAAACTGGCAACTGAGATTATGCCAGATGTATTATGTCACTAAATTGTGTTTAAAATCTGAATTTGAAGCTTGTCATTTAGGCGCTGTTAAAAGTAAACCCACATTCAATAGTAGGCAGATCAGACTGTACCGCTTATCATTTAAGCTCGCTTAAGCCAAGGTTTTCACTCCAAAAGCAACCTTTGTTGGTCCCATTTTGACATAAATCTCATACCCCAAAAGTTCAAATGCAGTTTGCGATT
This sequence comes from Solea solea, assembly GCF_958295425.1. Classification (NCBI taxonomy): domain Eukaryota; kingdom Metazoa; phylum Chordata; class Actinopteri; order Pleuronectiformes; family Soleidae; genus Solea; species Solea solea. Next base: position 4,034,769 of record NC_081138.1, read on the forward strand.
ATTCTCTGTGTTGCCATAATACAGTCTGTTATTATTGGTTTGTTTGATTTTTGGGTTACAGGGATATTGCAACGTGTGCTTAAATTCAAATATTTACCGAATGTTCACATCTAAAATGACACCCAAGTTAGTTGTCATTTACTGTTATGAAATATCAGTTTGTAATGCTGTTGTTTCCAAGGTAGAATTTTAACAGGAAAGAAACTGCCCTCAAGCTTGTGTAATGTTAAAGCAGGGGGATCATATTTTGCATCACAGAAAGTGCAGATATCAAACACTGTCAGTGTGATTTTGTGTGTACACAGTTGTCAAATTGTTACGTTCTTTTTACTAAAAGCCTATACATTTTTATATAACAGAACATAAAAATGATATGTCAAATCTGCCAACAAGCTAATATAAAATAATTTAGGGATCTCTTGTAAATTATATCGTAATAGTAATTCACTATATTTATGCTCATGTCCTGTTCACATGATGTTGATACTGGACATCTTACTTTTGTTTTTCTGTGATATACAGTTCAGTGATTTTGGCCAGTATTGATACTGAGTATTGTATCTGCTCATCCCTAAAATGTTTTGTGACTTTGTATAGGCTGTGAGGGGAAAAAAACACAATTTATTTAACCTTTTATGTATTCTCTCTTTTTTTATAGCTATACTTAAGGTGAAGCAGGTTGACCACAATGGCAAATGATGTGTGCAGCCATGTGAAGGTTGTCATCCGGGTTAGGCCAACCAATGACAAAGAGAAGCGAGAAAACTGTCGTAATGTGGTCCAGGTCGTTGATAACCACATGCTCATATTTGACCCAAAAGAGGAGGACACATCATGTTTTGGGTCTCAAAGAGTACGAAACCGAAACATCAACAGGCGGGCTAACAAGGACCTTAAGTTTGTTTTTGACCATGTCTTTGGCGAGAACTCCACTCAAGTCGACATCTTTGAGAGCACCACTAAAGGAGTGTTGGATGGCGTAATGAACGGGTTTAACTGCACAGGTAATACATGAACTGACGACATGTTTCCACTGCATCCACCTGCCCCAAACAGTCTGTTATTAGAGGATTTAATAAAACGGCTATGATATACAGCCCTTGTAAAAAAATTACCTTACATTTAACATCTGAATTACTCTTTAGAGAACACAACATAAATCACACTTCCAGTTTTATGGTTCTCTTTCATATTTTACTAAGCATAGATCACTCAAAAGGGTTATGGGGGATTTTTCCCCCCTCAAAGTACTTTAATGTCACCTTGATTTATCTCACTTTGCTTTACTTTTTTTGTGATACCTCGCATTTAATGTTTCATTCTACCACAGTGCTTTTGCTTTCCTCCTTATCCATGGTGGAAACAATTTAAATAAATACTCTTATAAAAAACTGAAAGAGAAGATTATGTAATTCTGTATATTATGGATGTTATGTATTGCTCATTACTCTTCTTCCATACCACACTGACTGCATCTACTCCTATATGACTGTGATTGTTGATCCTGTGGTTGTGATATGGACATTCCTTCGACTGACAGTGCTGCAAACCTTGCTGCAGTAGCAGATTTGTGACCACTGCTTTACTGTTTTGTTATTACAACAACCAAGAAAGCATTGTTAAGCCCCACAGGATTTGAATGCACCCCATTTCTATCACACAAGACGGACGTGTTACCATTACACACAACGGGAGTTAAGGAGAACACACCAGTTTCATTACAGCCCTCAGCCAGGACAACCATGTCATTTCCCTGCTCACGAAACATCTCTGCATATATCATCCTGTGGCTACAGTCATGATCACAGCAGTCCTCAACACAGTGTTGAGAGCGAGGTTAACAAGCTAGTTCTTTATCTCACTGTAATTTAGCCAACCATCAGTGATATGAGGACCTTGACAAAAGTAGGATTCATTGCTTGTCTGCATTAGTTTTAGCTTGCATAAACTAGAAAACAAGTGTATACTAGTGGTGCGAGTTTGAAGCTTTGAAATGCTATTTAAATGCATTAAATAAGTTCAAATGTTTACATGCCAGATTTTTGCATTAGGTTTTGGTCATGTTCTACTCAAAGCAAGTTCAATGTCGTTGTTGTGTTAATTGAAATGTGTTTCACTTCCAGTGTTTGCCTATGGTGCTACTGGTGCAGGAAAGACCCACACCATGTTGGGTTCCCAAAATGACCCGGGGGTCATGTACCGTACCATGAAAGAGCTGTTCAACCGCATGGAAGATGCTAAAGAGGAGAAAGAGTTTGCTGTGGCATTCTCTTACCTTGAGGTTAGTATTAAAGTCTTTATTGTTATTTTCCCCTTTTGTTGTTTTGTCATATATTAGTGTATTTTTGTGTTGAAATCATTGTCGGTCTTTGTTGTATTCTTTTGTAAAACCACATTGCTTTTTTGTCGAGAGTCTTATTAATGTCTTAGAGACCCATAAGTTCACCATACAGTTTAGTCTTGTCTGATTTCTTGGGGTAATTGTAATGTATTTGCTGCTCTTTGTTGTTTGTTTACAGGTTTACAATGAACAGATCAGAGACTTGTTGGCTAACATTGGCCCTCTTGCAGTGAGAGAGGACAGTTCTAAAGGAGTGGTTATTCAGGGCCTCACATTGCATAAGGTTGGTAGCTACATATGTCACACACATTGCACCTCACGAAAAGGTTGATGGTTTAAATCAGTTTTCCCTCACTTGTTTTACGATACATTATGGAGATTGTTTTTACCTACAACATAGTTAAAGTCTGTAGAAAAGAACAATACAAGACGGACAATTTTCATTCTGTTAATAAAGCTTATGTGTAGATTTTGTACTGTAGTTGTCATCAATTATACAGATTACATACAGTAGAGAGAGTTTTTTCAAGTAAATAGCAAATTTGCTACTGAAGTCATTAAGTATTATTGAATTCATGTGTTGTATAAATAGATTTCAAATGGAAAAACCTTTGTGTTGTGCTGCCTGTTGCTGTTGTGTCTAATGGGTTCCTTTTACTGGCTCGCTGACACACCATCCATGTCTTTTTATTTGTCAGCCCAAATCTGCAGAGCACATTCTAGAGGCTTTGGATTCTGGCAATCGAAACAGAACACAGCACCCAACTGATATGAATGCCACCTCTTCCCGGTCCCATGCTGTGTTTCAGGTACTTCAGTCTTCTCAGCAATCATTATTGACAATTTTGTGAAGGCATGATCTTATGACTTCAAGCTATAAAGAAACAAAAAGCAAAAGCTTAACTACAGATCGTATTCACTCCATTATTTCTATGATGCAGTCACCAACATCGTAGAGGTATTTTCACAGGACCTTGAAATTATTGTGAATATGTTGTTATGAAAAGCTGTGCTTAATCTAAAGTAAAAACTTGAAGTTCTTTCAATATATTCTTTTCTAAAAGTTGGTTAGCAGTCTATTTGCTGACATATCTCGCCTTTTAAAACATGAATAAGTTCCCTTTAAACTTTATACTTTTGACTTATTTAAATAGTCTGGAAACCACACATTTTTTCATCATGAACACAGTTCGATTGTGACGTGTTCACACATTCAAGTCTCTCTTTTTAATTGTTGTCTTTAAATCCCTGCAAAGCCTGTAGCTCTCATAAAAAATCCCTGCAATTCACCTTAATTTCTGTCTCAATTTATGCCACGGTGGTTCATTAATGTGAAGAGTGGGGCCATTGAAAGTCTTTTTTTTTTTTTTGGAAATGCTTGAATTAGATTTGTAAGTGTTTCTGGGAACCCAGTATTCTTGATGTCTTAAATGTTGTGTTTATTTTTCTACATTTGTTATTAGATGTGTGTGAATGTTCATGTATGGTGCTTTCTTGGGTGTCGCACAGCAAATTACGTCGTACTGTTTGGTGCAATGACTAGTATTATTTTATAGAAAAATTCAATTTAAATCATATTGAAATATTTTGTGTTCTTTTTCCAGATATATTTACGACAGCAGGACAAAACGGCCAGCCTCAATCCCAATGCCTGTGTTGCCAAATTGAGCCTGATCGATCTGGCAGGCTCAGAAAGAGCCAGTGCCACCAACGCCAAAGGGGCCCGCTTGCGGGAAGGTGCTAACATCAATCGCTCGCTCCTCGCCCTAGGAAATGTTATCAATGCCCTCGCTGACCCAAAGGTGAGTGTATAGCAACCTGTACTTTCTTATACATACTCTAGATAACAAACGCATGGTGGGAGAAAGCCTTAAAGCAATCACGTATGCGATTCATGGAGGTATCGACAAAGTTCAAGTAGTTTCTAAAATGTTGTACTGTTGCGGGTAAATCTCGCAAAATGATTAATGGGCTTCTAATAGATTAATTCTTAGATAAATCCAAAAACTTGGCTGTGATCAACCGGTGTAAAAAACTGGTACTGAGATGTCTGGTGTAAGGCTACAATGATTAATCGATTATTACAATTATACGATTACCAAATTAATTGGCAACTTTTTTGTTGAACGATTAATTGGTTTGAGTGTTTTTTTTTTAAGTTATATGGTTCTGAATGTTTTTCTCCACATAATTGAATTGGCAATCAATTAATTGTCAACTATTTTCATAATCGATTTGATTGTTTTTAATAAAACAAGCTCCCTTATTTTTCAGCTTCCTAAATATGAATATTTTTTGGTTTCATTGCTCACCATAACCAATAAAGAAATAATTAAAGATAATTTCGTTTTTGAACAAATGAAGACATTTGAGAACATTTCAACATCATTTCCATTTTTCAACATTTTGTGGCCTAAACAGATCGACAGATTTGCTGATTATCAAAATAGTCGACGGTTAATTTAGTAATCTGTGAACAGTCGATTAATAGTTGTAGCCCGAACTATGCTCTTAAGATAATTGTGGTTACAGGTAGGTAAAATGAATCACTAGCCTCCATATAAAACAGAAAGCCTGGAGAGTAGAGTCTCAGTCGCAGTATTTGGGTATTATTTCATTCTAGTTGCATACATTAACCTGTCAAGCAGTCTTCTCATTTTACACACAGTCTCAAGGGATGAGGCGCAAGCAGGCCGCATGCATTTCCAAAGTGCTTTGCAAATGTACCACAGCCATGTTGAAATGTGATCCTCCTTCAACAGGTTACTTCATTCTTTAGGTAAAACTGTTCTTTCATGGGCCCACTGTCTTGTTAATAATATTCCCTGTTTACACTGAATTCTTGCAGTCATAAACTCTGGCATAGTTTAATCTGCCAAGGCGCCAACGCCCGTCACTAATCCCACTTCTTCTCCACCCTATCCACATGATTATTGGTGGTCCAGTGTACAATGCCGGCAGAGGAGGAATTCACGTTGTGACCATTGTTTACAGGGGAAAAAAAGTCCCCACTTGTGTCTGGGCTTACATGCCTTTCGTTTGAGTTGAGAAGAATGTCTGCCGCTTCTGTTTGCTCTTCTCAGTATGTCATCTTCATGCTATGCTGCACTGAGGTTTTTGTTGAAAGTTGTTTGCCTGAGGCAATGGCCAAGCTAATGCAGATACATTTTACAACGCATCCTTTCTCTCTCTTCTGGCCTTCCATCCACACTAGGTCCGTTCTTCCCACACACAAAAATGGGGCTTTCTGAATATTTCTTTTGGTTCTTTACAGTAGATACATTTAATATTCCCAGTCTCTGTAAACTTGTATCCGTCCGTCTACAGAGAGGCCCATGGGAGCATACTTTGTGAAGCACTGAGGAAAGGTTTTTATTAATATTTTGTTGCATATGGAACATAAATGCCACATTTATTCACATTTACGTTGCCTGACTGTTGATAGAGTTGACTTCTATATTTTATTGGCACATATCCTAAAAACTAAATGTTTCTGACATCCACAGCAAGTGTTTTTTATATCTAGATGTAGGACTTTCTTTGGCATTTTTTTTCAGGGAGCTTCAAATGCTAAAAGAGATCATTTTACACTTGTTATTTTTAACTTTTGAATTTGACTTTCTGCCATCTCAATTCCCAAGAGATTGTGGGATTTATATTAATGATCTAAGCACATAGTGTAAAGTATATAGCACAAGAGCACTTAGGGTGTGTCCAAGTCCACTTGTGCTAGTGTAGGAGCAGGGAAAATGGGTTGCTGTGCCAAACATGGTTCAAAAGGGCTGTGTGTACTCTATTAGTCTTGGGTGAGTTTTCAGGCATATTAATCAGAGTGCTATCTCCCATTGCTTTTAAATCCCAGTTTTGCTCGCACTTGGCCAATTAACAATATAATGGCATGTAATGAAACTAATAATTGTAACAATCAATTTTCAAGGGTGTTGAAGAAAACATCGACACTCTGTGGACAAGCAGACCCTCTGTGTTTGTGTGTGTGTAGCAACCTACCTATGTAGGTTCATGTTACTATCTTGATAAAGTTCCCCTGAAACAACAGTAAAAGACTGCGATATTGTATTCAGGCCAATTTTCCTAATAGTTGAGATAAACAGATTAATCTGTTATTGCCATTATTTAAATAAATGTGAACAACCAAATGTTATGGATTACATCAGCAGACTATTACTTATTGATGTAAGTTTTCACATTTGTTCTCAGAATCATGATAAATGCAGATAACTAATAAAATGTTTACATCCCAATGTAATTCGAAGTGATTAATCAGAGTTTATGCATTGTTTTATTCAGAATTTAAGGACATTGGAGTGCAGATATTAAATGCAGATCAGAGTGCTCAATAAATGTTTATTGTACGGAGTCATAAAAGGACCGTAATATGTCATCAGTTAATTTGTTAATTTGAAATACTGGTTTCACAGCCAACAATGGTACAGCCAGTGTTTAAATTTTATGTACAGCCTACTAATTGTGTTTATGTTTATGCTGTGGAAAAGGGGAATAAGTGTGGCTCTTCGTAGATTCAGCCTTTGGTGTGTGCAGGATTTGATCCTCAACATATCTGGCAATGTCCAGGAACAACCCCAAAATGTGTTTTGCAGATCCCCTATTAATTTTTTGCATATTCTACATGTAGCAAAACCTATCGACCAAAATATTGGCATCATGTTGGCTGCCCTGACTTCTAAAGATCTGCATTTGTCATAGCAAAACCAATATCGGTCAACCTCTAGTTAAAGATTTAATTGCCTGCTAGTGCATCAAGATAGACTCGCAGGTGTCGTGTGACCACCACAACATTTAAACCTTCACAGCCGACAGACACTCAGATGCACACTATTGTGTTTTTCATTACAACAACGTGGACACCGGACAGGAAAATGACAACTGTGTGGGCGTGAAACTCACAACCTGTGACTCACCTAAGCAGCTGTATTTGATCTAATGCTATCATCATAGACCAAGCTGTTCTCACAGATTGACTGCACAGAGATGCCAGAACAGTGCTATAGACTAACCTTTTATTTCTTGTTTAAAATTCAACTATTTTCTTAGTTGCATGGTTGTTTTCACTTGAAATTAAACCAAATAGTCAACATTCTATTGCAGCTTTGACTAATCTGCCCTGTTCTCATTGGTTTCAGAGTAAGAAAGCTCATATACCATACAGGGACAGCAAGCTGACGCGGATTCTTAAGGACTCCTTGGGTGGCAACTGCAGGACAGTCATGATTGCTAACGTTAGCCCATCATCCAATTCGTATGACGACATCCACAACACACTTAAATATGCCAACCGAGCCAAGGAGATTAAGTCGACGGTCAGTGTAAACTGTTGCTTTTGTTTTCTACTATTAACTGTGATATCACTGCTGTACATTATTGAATGTAAATATAGAATTCTTCTTGAATCATTTTTGCTTTCTTCCTTTCAGCTGAAGAGTAATGTTGTAAGCCTCGACAGTCACATTGGCCAGTATGCCGTCATATGTGAGAAGCAACGGCAAGAGGTAACACGAAACATCCAATGTGTCCAGAAAATCTCCTGTAAAGTAATCATACATGAAACCGTTTTCTGATGTATTTCAATCTTCATGTGCATTTCTATAGATTCTACAGTTGAAGCAGAAACTAAGAGACTATGAGGAGAAGAACACCGTGCCTGGCACTTCTAACATGATCTCATCCAAGCAACAAGCAGAGTTCAAAAGGTAAGCAAGAACATAAGCCATTCGCAATATAGCCACAGACCTAAAGCAGCTGTTTTTATGCGATATAAACATTGTAATTATAATACCACCACTGACAGAAGTCAGGAAGAGCTCATGGTCCATAATTGCCTGTAATATTGTGTTGCATGGGACTTGTGGTTTTGCAAGTGGTTCTGTTGGCTTTAGATTCATTACATTTTATAATGAAGTGGATCTAGCAGTGAGAGATTTAATTAGGTGTGGTGGTATAGCTTTGAGATACAGGAATCAAGAGCTGTATCCAAATAGTCTCTTTTATTGTTTTATTTATTTATTGCTCTTTCTAGTTAAAACTTAAACTTAACTTACAGCAGTGAGCCTTTTTCAGATTTATTTTCCTTTGTCCTCTCAACTAGTGCTTAAAAATAACTGTATTACCCAACAAGTGCCTACAGTGTGCAATTAAAAATGCATACTTCTACAATTAATAAAGAAACACAATGTACTTGACTTCAAAATCATGTTGCTCTTAAACAAGCTCATAGGTAGTTGCACGATATACAGTGTGCCTGTGTCATCGCACGGTATACTGTGTGCCTGTATCGTTGCACCAACAAAATTGTACTGCATTGCATTATACACACATCCTACCCATTCAAACAAACCATATATGGGCTGAAAATACAAGTGCTATTACAGCGTTTCAACAGGCTGTCCATGTTAAACCACATAAAACTTTATTGTTGTACACATTTCAGAAGTTGTTGACTTTTAAATAAACATCTACCGATTATTAAAATGTACAAGACATCATGGTGAAATGTTATACCAAGTATGCAAAATATAATTTAATTTTCACTGCAGAAGAGAATAAAAAACCTACATATCAACATCGGTTATCAGCAAATGTCCAATATCGTGCATCCCTAAAAATACTTTAGTATCTGACAATATTTTAACAGACTTGTGTAAGTCATAGGTCAAGGGTGTTTGACTTTATCTTAAGAAGAAGACTAAATTTACTTATCACTGACAAAATTATGACTCTCTCCACACTTTGTCCATCATCCCGTCCTGGAGGATTCCTAAGGCACTCCCAGTCCAGATGGAATATGTCATTCCTCCACTGTTTTCCGGGTCTGCCTCTGGGTCTCCTCCCAGCTGAACATGCCTGAAATACCTCTACAGGGAGACGTCCTGGTGCATCTTAATCGGACACTACATCTTTCTCAACTGGCTCCTTTCAACATAAAAGAGCAAGAGTTCAAACTCCAGTCTATTTCTGATTGTTTGAACCCTTCACCATGTCCCCAGAGCCGTTTTTAGACACTTAACAAAAAAACACCAACCACAACTAATCTCTGACTTTTTTGTCTAAAGGTGACATGGCCCTGCTTGTTTATATACAGTGTATATGTGTATGGTGGCATCTGTGGGGGTATTACGGTTGGGGCGGGGGGACACACGGAAAAGCTGAATGAGTCTCGCTCCCACACATTTCATTCACTGGCATCAGAATTCACAACTTGCACAGTGAGAGGCTCTAAATAGAGACTGCACGCTTCTCACGCTATTAAAAATTCAGCAGTCTAGCAGGGCTACAACGACTCCTACGTCACTGGAGTTGCATTGAAGAGTGCAGTCACATTTCAGAGACAGCTCTCCAGTCTTATTTACCTGCATTTCCCTCCTGCCTCTCCTCCTGCTTTAATCCAACAAGACAGCCACTTGCGTTCGTTTCCTTAACTCTGTTCTAAAAATAACACGTATACATCATATACCGAGCTAAGAATATCTTTTTAGCTCAGTCTTGTGAGACTGTGCATCTGAGTGTCCAACAGACTTGTGGAAGCTTTATATTATATTAAATACTGAACAGACTTTTTTTTAAAGATGATACTACAAGCATCATTAATTGTGTAAAATAAAATCAATCATGCAAACATTTGATGAAAATAATTTATACATAGTTAATAGTAGTACGTCTGATGTGTTTTAAACTAGTTAAATGTGTTGACAAAATAGTGAATCCCATAATCTTTTTAGGATGTGTTAAATACTTGTGCTTGAACCAAGAGCTCTTGGCACAGTAATAAATTAAATTTGCTCCTTAATTGTGGCAAAGGACCTTCTAATCACATCTGGCTTGATTCCCTGTGGTGATGTTTTATTAGAAACCATTAACTGGGATGTTTCTAATATTCTTTCCACCTCATTTATCTGAATCAGAGAGGACATAACAACAAATAAAAACACATTCCAGTATGTTATAATACAAAGGCCACAGTGGAGCATCAAGGAGGAAATAGACAGATTAATCGATTATGAAAACAATTGTTAGTTGCAGCCCTAGTTGCATCAAACTGTGCCTTTTTAGATACTTAAAACATTTAACCATAAAAATTCAATGCACATTTTAAAAGTTTGATTCTCCTTGTTACCCTTTAGTCACAGACCTTAATAAACAGATGGTCCCTTTAATAGCAAGAAAGTTTGGACCACAATATGCTACCCTTTGAATTTGTTATGTCATATATAGTGAGGTCTAGACAGTTTAAATCACTAAGTCATTGGCGTTCTTTCTTAATGCTGCCCTTTTTAGACTGTAATATGCAAACACAATCTATCTCTTTGTCCCTTTAGGGGGTCAGACGCTCTGCAGCAAATCTTCTTGAGTCGGACCCAGATCAGGAGAGAACAGCTGGATCTGGAGAGACAACTGAAGGAGAATGAGCTGCGCCAACACTACAGCGAAGAGGACAACCTGCAGGTCCAATATTTCTGTGCCAAAGAGAAGAGTGAGAAGGTAGCTGATGCTTCCGCTGTTATCCACAGATTCCACCATCCCCGCAGAAAAACAGCTGCTGACTCATCATTTCACTTCCCTGTGCTCTATAGTCGTCGTAGCCTCTCATTTACGCCACTGCAGGGACAGGGTCACTGCTCCCCAGGTCCTGACTATACTCTCCTATTTGAGTGTTAGTCCCACTCCCAATGCCACTTGAAGAACAGAAAGTTACTTTTTTTTCCTACCAAACTTTGCCAAATGCGCCACATGAAAAGTTTACTTCCAGTACAAACTTTGCACAACACTTCACTCCTCTTAAATTAACATTTTTCTTAAAAGCGACGCTTGCATTTTGAATGTACCTAAAATCTTCACGCTCCTTCCAGATTTACAGCTCTACAAATAATTCCTAACACTGAAGCTTTTCATGTATTTTGCTGGACTTCACTCTGGCTGCTACATTGCTGCTTTTGTCTATAATTATTTTTCAAGTTTCATTACTAACAATATTATTTTCAATAGGCCACTTGTAAGCACGAGCGGAAGATTGCCAGCCTGCGCACTCAGCAGCAACACATTTGCAAACGTCTGAAGGACGCCGAAGCACGTTTCCAGGAAAACGACGGCTGGCTTCATCGCGTCGAGAACGAGATGAAGTTGCTGAAATTGAACGGTCAGACGTTAGAGGTAAGAAGAACATATTAACCCTTAACGTTAACTCTTCTCGTTTTTGTCTAACTGTAAAAAAAAACTGCATGTAAAAGCTGTTTCAAATGAAACTGTCATTTCTGTTAGTATTACCTAATTATAATTGTTGTCGCCAAATTTTGTGTCGGTATAATATATCAGGAGAGGTGAACAGTGAGTTCAACTATATACTAATTACATAAATTAACAGCAAGAAACAGCTTGGCTTCATGTAAGAAGACAAACGATTGTCTTGATATAAAGAATCATTTAATAATGTCACATCAAAACTAATGTCCCTCTTTTTTTTTGTTTGTTTGTTTATTTTGTAAATTAGGCCATGTCTCCACTGGTGTCGTGACTGTCTTTGTTTTCTTCCCATCTGTTCTCCCAGTAATTAGAACCGTGCTCATTTTATTTCTCCAGCTCACTCATGGATCACTGAAGAGAATAAATCAATACCATTTACTCATCCTTCACACAGCAGCCAGTTACCTAAAACCATGTCCATGTTATTTTTTTTTTTCCTTCTTTATCCTTTCTTCCAGGAACTGACCCAGAACTATGACGCATCCACTGGTCAAATGTTCTCTCTGCTGTTGTTTCTTTACGTCAGAGTTTGTTTTTTTCCCCTCCCTCCCTTACCCACCAGTACATGGCAGGTGTGATGAAAACAGAATTTAGTATCTTACCTCTACGAACCTGACCCCCAACAATTCTTTTGTTACTTATAATTCTGCCACGCTGAGTCCTTATCCGAGGTGTTGATATGTTCGAGGTAACTGCTTTGTCATTTCTCCTCTCTGACCAACCGTCGTCAATTTGCTCAGGTGTTGGAGAAGGAACTACACAGCCGCAGACTGGAGCTGCAGGTCAGTGATCTCCAGCAACAAATCAAGCAGATGGTTGTTCTCACTACACTGCAGGACCAGGAGAACAAGCGCGTACAGAAGTAGGTTGAAGATGCCCACTGTGAATTCCCATTAGGTTAACTGTTACTGTTTTGCAGCTGAATAAACTGCACTTTGCCTCACTTTCTGGAGAAGGGTGGGGGGAAAAAAAGCTCACTATAATTTTGTCACATTTCAGAATGGTGGATATCTTGTTGCCAGCATACAGCCGGCAGCTGTCGTCGTTGCATGGAGCTGGCCTGATCTCTGCTGCAGATGAAATGGAAAACTATGAACTAGAGCACCTTGTGTTGAGGGAGAGAGGCGTGGTCTGGGCAGACCAGGAGGGGGTGGGACAGCAGCTGAAAGGTGAAGGGACTGGAGTGGAATCTCAGAAGACAAATGAGGTGGGAAGCACTGGGCTCCACAGCGAGTTGGCACCTCTCCTGTCTTTTTCACATGTGCTTTACCACCAGAGTAGCCCCTGCAGTAAGTTATCATACTCTTTCTATTAATAATTCTGTTGTTTATTCAGCATGCATATAGATGAGATTTGTATGGGATTAATTACAAAACCAGTGAATGCTTGCAAATTTAGGTCACACTGTCCTTGCATCCACTTTGATGTCCTGAAACTGCCTATTTTGTCAGATGGATAGTCTATGACTTGGGTAATGGTCCCATTTGCGATCCAAGGGAATGTTATGGTATTTTTCATTCATAAAACAATTGAAAGCTTAAATTGTGGCAATATTTACTCTCAATTATTAGATTGGTCAATGGCTAGTTGATTTGATAAATACAGGAAAACCTAACCACAGTAGACAGCCTTAATCATAACATACTAATTATAATTTTTTTTCCCTCATGTGACAGGCTCAGCCCTCCCACTTGACGATTGTATCAAAGACACGTTTCACAGTGAATGAATCCTTTTTTGAACCCATTCAGGAAGAAAACATTACAAGAAAAAATAGTAACATACAGCAATCAACACACTGACCTGTACGTGATTTTGATCACATGTTCACATAGTCACGTATATGTATATAGATGTATTGTTAACTATTTTTTTGTGGCTTTTACTTTAATCAGAATTCAATCCAATTTTAATTACATAAATCCCTCCCCTACAAACGAAACTCTTCACCAAAACAGGTTCTGCATCATTTGCTTAGTTCTGACAAAACTGTGATTGGTTCAAAGAAACACAAACAAGCCAAGAATAGAGTTTTTCCCCACAATAGCAAATTGGTAATAAGTGCAGCCAGACCATTCTGCCTTTTTTTTCTCCAGGGTCAGCGTCATTGATTAATCACAGCGGACCTTTTATATGAAGTCTGTGTCATATGTGAATAGTATCCCATTAAGCACATGGTGCTGCTTTTGAAACACTAATGATATAATTGTTTTTTTGAGCACTTCTCCGGGAATGTTTTGCATATAAAATGAAAATTACACCATTATAGCAAATTGAAAGTGTGTGTGCCGATATGTAACTTTGTCACCCTTTAGATTTCCTGACCCCTTTTCCCCCATTTGATCTCTGACAGGCCTAAAATATGAGATTAAAGTACACACATGTGACACCTGCATTCAAGATTAATGCTACACTAGTTTGAAATACTAGTCAGGTGTTCTCTAAGCTAGTTTAATGAGGGCCCTGTGTATTTGGCTTTAGTCCAGGTCTAGTGTGTATTGTGGATCCCAGGAGGTCGAACAATGCACGGTTCATTTTTAACTGTCATCTCTGCATGACCTAGCAGCACCAGTCCCTTGTGACATATAAGCCATGACGGACAGTGGAGCATGAAAAAAAACCTCACTCGCCAGCAGTGCAATGATGGTGTCTGTCATTTCTCACATAGTAAACCACATCTGTCCCTTTCCTCCATTATTTTAAAACGATTTTTACGTTTTAGTGTCAGTTTCCAGTTTAAAAGAATTGTTTGTATAAAACCCCAGAACCCTCCAGGTTCACTTTTTGATATTTACAACCCGACAAGTAACGAAAAGAAATAACAAAATGTTTCATGTTAAAGCAACCATCGGGTCCATAGAAATTTTTTCTAGCTCCGTTGTGTTTTATTGGTTATGTGTTGATGTTGCTTTTCCTTGAATATCATTTTTTTATTTGTCAGGTGCAGAGGGGAAGAAAAAAAGAACGTCGTTGTGCAAAGCTGCTCCATCCCCAAAAGGTAAATGTACTGTTCTCTCCTCTGTCTTACAGCCATGCTGGAGTCATTAATCTAAAACCCCTCCATACGTAAATCCCTTCCAGCCCTCAATCATTCACTTATTTGCTCTCTCCTTGTCACCTTTCACTCAATTCATCACACTTACACTAACACACTTCAGGAGACAGTGCTTCGTTTTATTGAAACAGAACGCGCACATCAGATTTGTTTTTTAATGAGCTACATAAATTTGAAATGGTTCTGCATAAGACTAAATTCTCTCCTCGCCGTGTTGCTTTTTATTTGCTGAACACCTTTGTAGCATTTGAGCTAAAATGACTTGTTCAGAGTAGTCATATACACAATAAAAATCAGACATGTAATATAATTTGATTTATAGTCGTGCTGCAGACATTCTGTCCCGGCCAAAACTTGAATAATAAAATAATGTGAATACTCACAACCGGTTTAATAGAGGGAAAACTGTGCTTGGGGAACCTTTGGGGAAATATAATACAAAAGCCTTTGTGAAATATTGCAGTTCAAATTGGCTGTAATGATATTTACTCCAGGTGGTCTACATTTCACTGAAGCGCATTGTGGGAAATTTAAACTTTTGAAGTAAATACTTCTTCCAGATGACGAGAATCCCTGGAATGGAAATTAAATATGAAAGCGCCACAAAGTTTGTCACCACTGCTATTACATATCCTCATTGCTGAGGATAATAAGTCGACATTGATGTTTGTGTTTAGTATTTAGTACCTTTTGAAAGTTCTTGATTCGTTCGTGATTTTAAAAAAAGACTCCTACATTTTGTCTGAGCCATTTTTAGACAAATCAAGACAAATTTTTTGTTTTGTTGTCAGAATAAAAGCAGCATTTTACCATGATCACAACTTACACTCACTCCAGTTATGAGTGTCGTGTACGATTTGTTTATTTGTTTGATAAAAATCAGTTATCAGAAAAATAATATTTCCCCTCTCATTGAAGAGTACCTTGATTACTCTTGTTTGATTATTGTTCTAATTATGTAAAACAAGAAATGATGAAGGGCATAAAAATACTGAATTAATCCAAACCCTTTGATAAACTATGAATTTTAAATACTTAAAGTAACAGTGTACCGTCTCTGGTATTGGACATCATGTGTACAATATTTTGGTATATCTTTTTGACATTTTGACATTATGACATATAATATCTATCGATATAATACGAGATTTCTAAGATAATGCTGTAATTGCTGTTTTAAAGATATGCAAATTATATATTTATATATATGCATAATCCAATAATCATTGCAGCCCTGGCTATAAGCTATAAGGTTAGATAAAATAAGAGTTGTTTTCTGAAACATTGCATCCATTGATATAATCCTTAAGCAACAATGACTTGGATAATTAAAATCAAAACATTTTAAATATCAACTAATTATCATTATTGTCAAAATCCTAAAAATATCAGGATATTATTTTGTGCCGCTGTCACCCTTTGCTAATGACAGTAATGGCTACATATATAAATTTTATTAGCACTCATCCTGCATCAGCACCGTGCAACGTGCATGAAATTTGTATTATAACTTTGTTTGCATCGCTATTTTTCCATTATTAGGATTCTGCAGCCACAGACTAACCTCTCTAAAAAAAACATAACTGTGCATCCTCCTCTATTATGCATTCACTGACTCACACCTGCATCACTGAAAACCACCCTGTCCATTTTAATTTTAGGACAGTGTTGTAGTTGTTGTGCAGCACTATCAGCAATGCTGATTGTTTGGTTATTTACTTGTAATTCTATATAGTTGTAATCAAACATTTGTTTTCATTTCAGTGTGGTGTTTAACTTTGCATTTGGACAAACTGCTCTGATCTTATCCTGATGCTGTTTGTCAGTCCCTTACTGCTTCCCCTGCTCTTAATGGTAGTCACTGCAGCATGTTATGAGAAATGGCACCACCCTGCAGCTCGCAAAGCCAATCAAATTTCATCGGTTTTAGAGAGGGCTGGGGTTGTGAAGGAGCGTTAACTCTTCGTGGACTGTTTAATAATAGCAAGCCACACAAAAAGTGATCGCTTTAATGGAACATTTAAGCATTTCACAACTCTGTGTTGATAACGTGTCCACACAAGCATCTATAAATAGCTCCAGGTTTTTCATTCAGCTTTTTCCCCCTCTCTTCCCTTCTTTGCTGTTCTTTTTATATTCCTGTTTGATCCTCTGCTCCTCACCTCTCTCTTTTCTATTTTTTCCTCTCCCGATTTTTGCCTTTCCCTTTTTGCTTCAGTCGTCTGTGTGTCTGGCTTTTTCCTTTTCTCTTTCCCTCCCTTCCTCCTGTCTGTCTAGCATCTAACCCTCCCAATCCCTCTTGAGCTTCATTCATGAAAATGCAGATCCACAGCAGGGCAGGAAAAAACGTCAACAGACGTAAACTCCCCTGCTCCACCAACCAGAAAAGGCGCGCTATAAAAAAACAGGCAGCAGCAACCAGGCGACCCTAATTCAGTGCAGCCTCCACCAGAAATAGCAACTCATGCATGTATTAATCCCCTACAAGCCAAAAATATGTGATTGAAGGAACTCTGCTCAGTCTGCTGCCATATATTGCAACGGACAAGTCCTCTGCCACAGGGATATTTATCACATATTTAACACACATTTTCTAAAAACTGCATTTTGCACATTTGGGGTCATGTTTAAATTAGTCATTCACTTTTGAATTAAGTGTTCTCACTTGCTTTATGTGCTGGC
Organism: Solea solea; assembly: GCF_958295425.1. Classification (NCBI taxonomy): domain Eukaryota; kingdom Metazoa; phylum Chordata; class Actinopteri; order Pleuronectiformes; family Soleidae; genus Solea; species Solea solea. The sequence continues at coordinate 4,052,120 of NC_081138.1, forward strand.
ATTTTTCATATAAACCCCCACACCTCTGCGGGAAATGCCATTCCTAATGGTTCCAATCATGATGCAGACACCGTGATTTAACCTCATTCTGCTCTGCAGTCTGTGCAATTTATTTGTTGCTGGCATTTTTAAATGAAAAATCACGAGGAAAAAGAACTTGGTGGATATAGTCTCACATATCAACCAGTACATATCATTTCTATGTATTATACTATGTAATTTGTTCTTTCCATTTTAGTAATTCCACATGGATTTATTATCATTTCAACCGCAAGCAAACTTCACTTTGCCTTTGGATTACAAATGTCTTGCTATGATAATGTAATGTTTGCTGTGATTAATTCAACCAATTAAGGTCCAAGAAAATTATCTCTTTGGATTTATCTGCTTTCTTCTCACGTTAGCAGTCAGTAGTCGATACTATGTGACTGGAAAATCAGTCAGCTGAATTTAGGGATGAGTCGATCTGATACTTGGTATCGGTATCGGTCCAATACTGGTCAGAATCACCGCATCAGATATCGGACATAAACAAGAAAATCCAATTACCTGTACGAGTACCACAAATGGGGACACGCAAGATACTTGAAGTATTGAGTCTCATGCAACTCGATATAGAACTTATGGCTAATATTACCACATAAATTAAACTTTACAGTCGTGTGTTTGAGCATCTTGTTTTCATCTGGGGTTTTTTTTATAAAAAAAAGAATAGAATAATAACCAGTACAATAACATTAGACAATAATAAATAAATAATAATTAAAAAAAAAAAATCTTCTGTTCTGTTCCATTCATAAAATGGAGTGCATGTCACAGAAACTACGCTTTTGTCAGTTTCAGTCTGGCTTTGTAAAATTTATGTTTATATGCGCAATCAAGGCTCTATAATTTTTGCCAAATACAATATCTCCAACAGTGCTGATCACACTGTGTAACTTAAGGGTGCGATCCATCTCATTTTTCTGTTATGACATTTTTTAAATTGCATTGTTTAGCCTAAGGCTGGCACTTCAGCACTTACCACTGATTATTGATGAAATACGGAGGACGGCATCATTTAGGGACCGATGTTGCACTGCTTACTTTATAAAGTGCTTTGATTTGCTTTCGCTTTCAAGGCCCTCGGTTATAAACAATGAATTAATAAACACTTTTCAATGATGGCTTGTTCCAGATGCTGACAACTGAAAACAAGGCTTGAAATTATATAACATAACGCTGTGTTAATTACTTTTCGGCGACCAAAGGGAAAAGTCAAAGGCTTGTGTGTAGCCTGACAATGGATCAAATGGTTTGTTGACACTTCTAACAACCAGACATCATGATTATTTAAGGCTTATTTAGTTAGCGATTGTGTTCCTTATCATAGTAACACTGTTGTCATACCACTTCCTGGCCACAATATCCTGTGACATTTTGAAAAGCAAACAATGCATACACAATATGTGGCTCCATAAACGCAAATCTGTTTGCAGAGGGATTATATTATATGTAAGACCATACATACAAGAAACGGCATGTGGAATACAAAGTGTTCTGATGAAGAAGAGGTTTTGCTTAAACAGTTCCTTCTGCCATGTAGCGAACACCAGACTGCATCTGTATCTCATTTGTATGAGTCTGGAAAGGGTGTAGCCGCCTCCCACTTTCAAGAGGCATGACCAAAGGAAGTAGATGAAAAATGTCTCTGTGTGGAATTGGATAGACCTACAACCAATCAGACCAATGATCCGAATAACGTATGCAGAGCGACGGAGAGCGTGTCAACAAGTGCTAGTTTGCTGCTCTTCAGTGGCTGCCATGCTGGATGTATAAAAAAGCTGTCGGATGCCACTTCTCTGTCGCCATCGTTGTGTAAAGCCCGCCTGTAGCACACCAGGGGTTTGTGATTGGCTCCCTTTTTTTAGGCGATTCTGAAGTGGACCATCATGGCATCCTTGCCAGACATGTCAGCAGAGTGGAATGAAATCGCTGGCAGGCTCGACTGAGTTCACACACGGTGCTCTAGCCCCTAAATATTTTAAATTGTTAGACATTCACTCACTCGTCTATCACTTTATCCTCAGCATGAGGGTCACGGGGGCGGCCGGAGTCAATCCGAGGTGATTGTGAAAGGCTAACACCAACTGCTACTGTCTACTTGCAGTATACAATTAGCGAAAACCCCAATCTGCATGTTTTTTGGACTGTGGGAGGAAGCTGGAGTAGAAAATGGAAGGAAATATGTTGTTGTTCCTTGTTTATATGTTCAAAGGTGTAACATGCGCTCGCTGCTTTGTCCATTCAGAATGTTGTAGAAACACGGCAGCACAAAGAAGTACATGTAAAAGTCTTATTCTAAGACTACAAAAACCTAAAATGTTTATTTTAAGGCGATTATACACAACTATTTTCATGGGTTGCATCTTCAATTTCTGCTTAAACCTTTTTAAATGTTAATATACTTTTGGTCACTTAAAGGTCCAGTATTTACATGTGGCAGACATTCAATGTTTATGTATATCAGGGTTTCCATGGTTATGAAATTCCTGGAAAAGTTTTGTAATTAAAAAGAACAGTTTTCCAGGCGGTTTGGAATTAAGTGAACATTTGGGAAAGGACTGCAAGCTGCAACTTAAGTTGCATGATCCTCATAGTACGCATTATGTTCAAGTGAAGTCGGCAAGCTCTACTGCGATGCTAGTTGGCAGAACAGCCAGGCAAGTGTGATCGAATGTCAAATATAAGACCCGGCTCAAAAGAGATCTTATCCAAACTTATATTTTTTCTTCAAAGCCTGCGATAGGGTTAGCACATAGAAGTAAGAGCCTCATTACTGTGCCCTATGGTCACTATAGGAGCCTACCTTTGTTGAATGAATAAATTCAGTCATGGAAGTTGGTCAAAATAGTGTAGAAGGTTTTTGAAAATGAACTGGCGAAAATGTGTGGGAACCCTGGTATATGTCAATGAATTAATTGATTGTGTTGTGATTATGTTGTTCATTTTTTTTTTTTTATTGTTGCTTATATTCATGTTTCACTGATGGTTTGGATTTTTAGGTGAAGGAAGCCAGGCAGAATCACGTCCCCGAAGGCCCATCAAGAGGAATCTGTCTGCGTCACTGCCGCCACAAAGCCCACAGAGTGTCGCCAAGGTCCAAGTGTTTGAGGAGGGAGTGTTCCCTCTCCAGCACACTCCAGAGCCCGCTCAGAAACCTGTTCAAGTCCTGCCGCTCTCCTCGTCCACTGCCATGGATCCCAACATGACTTTTGAAATTGTGGACAGTGATGATCAGAAAACGAGTAATGCCACCGTCATAATAAGCAGCGGGAGTCCCTGTCAAGCACTGGAGCCTGCAGCTTTATCATCAGGTCACAGCCAATTACACCGTCCTCTCAAGGCCAACGAGGGGAAGCAGGTTCCCACCAAAAGGTGAGAAAAAACTCATGCTTTACTATTAAACTACTTGTTTTTGACATATACGAACAACAAAGAAACTATTCAAAACAAGATTGCATTAATTTTAACTGTTAAACTTTAAAAGAGAATAAAAAATGAACACAAACCTGCCTGCTGCCTTTAGTTGCAATGGCATTTAAGCAGGGGGCAGCGGTTTGCTCGATCTCTGACACTGCAAAACCAAACCAGTTCCATGCCGCTGAGGAATTTTTAGGAACAGACTCTTCACCGCTCGCAGCTATATTTTTCGTCTCTCTGAGCAAACCGGGGGTTGGGGCTGCAGGGCTGCACCACTATGAACTACGGAAGCCTAAATTGAGCTGTAGTGTAAGTGAAAAGAGACTGCTAAAAAAGTGTAGGTGAAAACAATACTTGAGAACCAATTATTTAACTTTCTTGTTTACCAAAGAATGTGTATGTATTTATGTTTTTCACAAACATTAATTGCTATTTAATGTAGCACACACACACCTAGGTTTCTATCCTTTCACCTGGGCTGCACGTGTCCAGACAAGTGAATAAGACACAAAAGCTATGGTGGCAAGGAAAAAAAAAAAAAGAGCATAAAATCCTTTACAAAGTCTTTGGCTCTGTGCGTTTAATTGGCAGAGATTTATACGAGTATGTTTAAGTAAATGGATTAAGCTGCTTTTACTTTGTCACAACTAACAAGGAGGAGTGTTTCATTTATTCCTGCACCTGGAATCTTTGAGTTTAAGCTTTCAGTAACATTTAGTCTCTCAATGGATTTTAAAAACGTCAGGGACATCTGCACGCATTCTTCCTGCTGTTTAATGTACTAATCTTGGTTAAATCACAAACTCTTCACGAACGTGTGATTTTTTGAATTTGGCTTAATATTCACGGCTTTTTGGACCACACATTTTAATGAAACATTGCCTTTTGAAAGCATAACTGAACGTTTTTGGTAATTTTCACCTCCTGTGATCTGAAGCCCTAGTATGAAGGACATTGCGTTTATTCAATTACAAGAAAACAAATCATTATTCAATCAAAAGGAACATAGACAGGTATTCTCAAACGATCTCTCTGGTTGCTCAGGAGAAGCTTTCACAGCACCCAACGAATTCAGCATTAAAATCTGGATTGTGACTAAACCTTTCAAAAGTGGTAAATCCTCTAAACTTTATTCAAAACAAGACGGAGATGGGGACATGTTTCCAGACTGGAACACTCAAGAGGCTTAAGTCAGCTGAGCAGCTCTTGGCTATTTTCAGCTGGAAGTTGAAACAAAATGGGGGAACATTTTAAGCTATAACAGCAAAAAAAAGAGTTTGTGTTGGCGACGATGGTCCCAGCAGAGAAGTCTTCATTTTAAATGTTGAGAGGGTATCATTTTTATTTTTGTGGATAAAAGAAATTGCCACAGTCTTATCTCAAAATCAAAATTCTTTGCCGTAACTGCTGAAATATAAGGTGTTATATTAAGTGTTGCAGATATGGCTGTCGATTAGTCGCTTCATGATGCACGAAAGTTGCTCTTGTCCTGATTTGTCCTTTTTTTTTATCCGTCTGAAATGTCTGTGCCATGTGACTTTGGTGCATTAGACTCTGACTTTTATCGCTTAACTCGTGCACTTCTTATGCTTGTTAATTTGAATTAACTGAACTATCATGAACCTGCTAATGGATTTTAAACTACAAACTGATTGTTCAGGGAGATGCCAAAAGACAACTTACTGCCATGTGCACTGCCACATTAGCTGGAAATGGTCAAAATTGTAAAGTCAGTCATCATCTACCGCTTTATCCTCCACCAGAGGGTCGCGGGGGGTGCTGTGCCAATCTCAGCTACATCGGCGATAGGCGGGGTACACCCTGGACAGTTCGCCAGTCCATCGCAGGGCCACACACAGATAGAGACGAACAACCATTCACTCTCACACTCACTCCTATGGTCAATTTAGAGTGTTCAATTTACCTATCCCCACATTGCATGTTTTTGGACTGTGGGAGGAAGCCGGAGAACCCGGAGAGAACCCACGCACACACGGGGAGAACATGCAAACTCCATGCAGAAAGGCCCTTGTTCCAACCGGGGCTCGAACCCGGGTCTTCTCGCTGCAAGGCGAGAGTGCTGATGAAGGTTTTAAATGTAAAGGTTTTAGATCAGTATTCACATAGTTTTTGCAAATTGTTACACTTATAAGCTGATTTTGATTGACGAGGGAAATGTCGTTGTAACATGAACCTTTGCTCTGTAGGCAACAGATTCAGACTTTACAAGAAACGAGAAGAGCCAAGCCGACCTACATGCAAATGACATCTGCTGCACAAGGGAAGCGTGCATTTAACCGGTACTGTTTCACTGACTCTTTTTTTTTTTTAATGTTCATTGACATGTACATCATTTAATATACTGGCAGGGGATTAAATGATTGTGCTCAGATACATTCATGACTTAAAATGTGAGCGACTTGTATAAGGAAGTATTTTATGAAGGAATTCTGTTACAGATAATGAAGAACCTTTGACATAATGGTTGGTGTGTGATTACTTGTTCTATTTCCCCCTCTTTACTCATTGAAGCAGCATCAGAGAAGAGATAACACATGGTCTCCCTGCACCAAAGCGTATAAAGAAAGACCCTTCCGCGGCCCCGAGACCACTCAGAGTGCATCGCTTTGCCGGTAAGTGTCAGCAGCAGAGACAGACAGACATCCACATACACACTTAAGAGGAAAAACACCTTACCTTATAATGACTATCATTTGTGCAACATAAGTGATTTGGTTTTGTGAGATAAAAAAAAAAAAAGCTTGTTGCATTTTATTTTTGACCCATGTGAAAAATATCTTGGAAGGAAATGGTAGATCACAAAGTATCACAAGTATTATCTGTTGAGACAAAATGATGAAGTAGCTATTTTTGAAAAGATGCTTTTAGTAATGTTTGTGGTTTTATTCAATTCCATAAATTGAATCTCTTCGCTGTGGAAGCCCACCATATTCTTATGATAAACAAATTGGAGTGGGTTTTTTTGTGACATTGTTATCGTGTGGTAGCCTGGCTGATGTCGGACTGCATTTTACTCTCATTTAATGTATGTCTTGAAAGGGTGTAACAACAGACGTAGATCAAATGGCACGACTCAACTCACCTGGTACCTGTTGCTTTTTTGGGCACCTGCTCTGGCGAGGTACCAAGCGAGCTGAGCTGTTACTAAAATGTGAGACCACAGAGAGTGTCATCACTTGTGGCACTTGGGATTGCTTCCCCCCTTTTTTTGGGAGATTCCATTGTTGGAAAAAAATAGCGTCCTCGCCAGACGCCTCTACAGAGCGAAAGCAAATCAATGGCAGAATCGGCTTGGTTCACCCAAGCTATTAGTGTAGAGCAATTTGCAGTAGCCTCTCCCACTTGCTCCCTCTCACCCACACACTCTCACACAAACATTGACCTGTCCATCATAGGCAGACTGGCGGACTGTTAAAACATACATGAGCTGTTTCCTGTCCTCTGCAGAATTTGACATGACATCAGGAATTCGCTTTTTCTCGGCATGATCCTGCAACAAGCAGGGTGCATATAATGTGTACTTCTTTGGCTTTAAGTTACACACTGGACCTTTTCAGGAGGGTTTATTGGCAAGAAGTGAATATGCTACTACCCAGAAATATGTTTACAAGAGTATCAATGTTTTATAATAATGAAAACAAATCCTTTGGTTCTTGTAGAAGCCGTAGAATCTATTTTATCCAAAGGGTCTGCTTTTCTGAGGCCACCATGTTTCTACAGCAGTCCAAATGGACTTGCCTTTCATGTCTTGAAAAACCAAGAATGGCTCCACCACGCACAAACCTGATGCACACACTGACAAAGAAGAAGTGTGATGGCATATTTACATCCTTTCTGCGCGGCCAAGGCCACTGTAGTTCCCTGATCTCTGTAAAGGTAGGGGTGAGCGAAAGAGTCCTCCGTTCTCTCACTGGTAATTGTCACAATGTCTTACACACTGGACCTTTAATGCTGTCTCTCTGAAAGGATGGCACGTGACTCAAAGGTGGAGCATTGTGTGGGTGAAAAAAACATTATTTCTCATGACCGTTTGATCGCACGCTGATCGTTCATCATTGTCATGACAGCAGTGTCCATCATCTCAGGAGTTGGAGATCAATGGGTTTTAGCCTCATGAGCACTTTTTTGCATTCTGCTCTTTAGTTTACTTTTTTTTTTTAACAGTAAATGAAGGCATTGTTTATTACTGTACTATTTTTGAGGAATAAATAGAAGCAGTTCAAAAGTTTAGGTTGTGACTTGACTCAGGAAAAATGTGGGTCCCAGAGGCTGAATCATTTGCAAACCACTGCTTTATTTATTCACGTGTTAACAACTTAATCGGAGTTCACCTCTGGCGAACTGAACTGAACCTGTGTGATTGTGAGTCCAAGGGACTTGCTGTAGATGTGTGGTAGGGCAGAGAGGACAAGTGTGTAAAGCTATTTCCAAAGCTTTTTGTTCCCTGGAGCATGGAGGACTCATTGGTTGTTTGATGGAGCTTTTGGTCTTGCCAAACTGAGAAGTGTCAGTCAGGGAGGTGACGGAGAACCCAGCAGTTACTGCTACAGAGCTTCAGAAGTCCTCTGCCGCGCAGCATTCCAGGCTAATCAGATGATGCTTTGTGTAAGCGACATGACAGACCTTGGAATTTGTGTTAATTAGCAACTAGGACTATGAAAGCATGAAGTTAATGTGTTCTGAAGAGTTGGAAGGGAACCAGTCATTTACAAACACTCAGTGGCAGAAAGAAAAGATCTATAACCTAAAATGTGATGTTGCTACCAATAGGGGTGCAGAATACTGGACTTTTTGCGATATGCCGATATATCTCAGAAGAAGTTGGACTGATAACCAAAAACCAATACTTAGTTTTGTTTGGCTTCTTCCCCTCTTGGGGTCACCACAGCAAATCACCTGCTTTGTCTATTCAGCCTATTGTTTTTAGTCATCAGCCGTATCTGGTACTGATATGGATATCTTGCCGATGATGCCAATTTCTTTAGAAATCAGAAATTGCTGCTTTCCAACCATCGTGTAATAATGAAGCTGCCACTGTCGGGTGATTCCATGTGACCCCAAGCTGCGCCGTTTACTTGGCTCAAAATGTTGGGCTCACTTTGCAGGATTTTGTGAGAAATTTTGACTTTTATTGTGTAAAAATGTAATTCACCCCTTCATCCACATGACAAACAAATACAACAGTATAAATATCAGGCAGTGCACCGTGCGACTGCTTTAGCAAAGCCCACATGTGGCTGCTACTAACAGAACTGCAGCTCGCCAGCTTTGACTCTAATAGAAGGCAGAGGGAAAGGCATGTTCTCGTTAACTACATAGTTACTACAGACACTGTTGGCATCGTTTTTTTAAGAACTCAGCATTTTTGTGCTAAATAATTCCATCGACGGCATCATAAGTAACAGCCACAGAAGTTGGTCAAAGCGAGGGAACATGACTCAGGGGGAAAAAACAGCTGATGTCACAGGGCTGTTGTCCCATTTACTGTAAAAGAGTTAAAGTCTTTTCACTGCAGAGGAGTCCATTAGTTTAAAAAGAAGGCCTCGCCTCTTGTGGTGCGTATGAAGTACACTCTTCCTCACGGCTCACCACAACACGTATCGATTAGTACCGATATATATCAGTCAGCAGTATCAGTATCGCTATGAGACAAAAGGAGAGAAAAAAAAATCACCCCTTTAGACAAATTTCTGAAGGCACTGCTCATCACCTAATCCCTTCATTATAGTGAAGTATGGAGATGGTAGCATGATGCTGTGATGGCACTGCTCAGCCAAATACAGAGAGGTCCCTGAAGAAAAGCTGCTCCAGTGCACTCACTGGTTCCTTCTCAGTGCGACAATGACCAGAAGACCACACTGGCGTCGACAGTCTGCCTGTGCTCGAGTGTGCCAAACCCAAGCCCCACACTTAAATCCCATAGAACATCTGTGACGAGACCTGAAGTTCACAGATGTTCCCCATCCATTCTGAAGAAGCACAGAGGCTGCCAGGAAGAATGAGATAAACTGCAGGTCCATACCAAATTCAGGTATGCAAATCTTGTAGAGACTTAATCCCTGAAGAATCTAAGCTGTTATTAGTGCCAGAGCGGATTCTGCAAAGTCCTGAAATAAGGGTGTGAATATTTTTTGTCAGGTTTAAGTTCTTTGTTTGTTAGTTAGTTTTTTTTAAATACATATACAGACATGTGTTTAATGTATTCATTTTTGTTGTTATGGGATACCAAGTGTGGATGGATGGACTGGGAAGGTTCCCTCCACGCTTTCCTTGTCATGTGTCCACAGAGAGTCATATCACATGTCATATTACATGTCCACCTGCACGTACACGGCTCCATTCATACTGAAATGAGGGTTTGCGACAGGGTAGTATTATATGCATGTGTACACAAGCTCGCGTTGCTGTCCAGTGGTGGAAAATTGGCCTATTCTTTTTTTTTTTTTTTTTTTTTTTTTTTTTGTCTATTCTTTGAGCATTGGGTTATCATCTTCTTTGTTGTCATTGTCCTCCGACCAAAACGTGTTGTGCTACATGGAGCCTGAGTGTCTTGAAGTTGTGATTTTAGCCCATGAGATAACATCAAAACTACTATAATATTTAATGCAAGGATGAGAACTCAAAGATATGAAAGTTGTCATTAAACAATCACTTAATTTGCAGCTTTTACAGTATGGTCCACATGGTTTTAAGATGTCGGTTTACTTGCGTACACCTACGCTTACGATCCATACATACCAACATGGAACTCTGTGGACTCACTGATGCAGAAAGTATTAAATCGAGCCTTAAAAATGAAAAGTTTAGTGTGAAATAGAAGTTATGGTTGGTTTTATGGGTTGAAGAATGTCTGTAAGTCACCGTTTCTGTGTATATTGTACGTCTGCGTTCTCTTCATTCTTGATAAGATTCCTCTGTTCGGTGTCTGTCCCTCAGGTTCCGAGGAGAACAGGCCCCGTCGAGTCGTGAGGAGCGTTTCCGAAGGGAACCTCAGCCTCCTGGAACCTCAGAAGTCCAGGTCCATTTTTTATAAGACATCTCAGCGGATCAAAAATGCGGCCAAGCGCATGTGAAGCATCAAGTTCACACCCGAGGCCTTGACACAAAAACATGGCCCCTCCGTCCAAACTCTTCATTGTTTTAATCATTTGTTCAGTTGTCAGTTTTAACCCCAGTAGAAATAAATCTAATGTCTAAGTTGTTGTCTTATGCTCTTTTAATGCAGCAGCACAATGCAGTAAAATCTTACCTGACTGTTTATACTGTAAATATTGTATATAATTATGGTTTATCTCTTTAGACGATTGTGTTGACAGTTGGACTAATCTGTATCATTTTTAAACCACTTTTAGATTTTAAAATGTTTTTTAAATTCTTCAAAACAAATGCTGAGAAATAAAACGTTTCCTGTGGATTCTCGGTGTCGTGTGCTTGAATTATGTCCTGCAGTTTTTCTTCAGAGCGGTGGTCAGTGTGGTCGTTGACCGTGTTTCCTGTGGCAGCTATTATCAGGGACGTGCCGGAGCTATGGCTGCAGGAGAGATTGGATCTGTTGAAAACAGCAGTTTGTGTTTTTAATTCAATCCTTTCCTCTTGTACAGTTGACAACATGCGGTTGTAGAGGTTTCATAATGAAAACTCTTTGTAACCGAATCAAAAAAATGGATTTCCTTCTGGGTTTTATTGGCGTTACAGTGAGCGTGAATGTGTTTTTTTTAATTAAGTTCTGAGGACAAAATGTGATGTCGAACAGTCTCGGGGAAGGTGAAAATTGGAAGGGAAAGAGAAAGAAGACAAACTCCACCTCCAGGTTTGAGTGATGCGTCATCTGCAATCCAAAAAAAAGAGAAAGAAAATAGCTAATTAGTCCTTTACGTTTCATGAGAGTGTGGGTTTTTATCCACCTGTTTCTTTTTGCACAGAAAACTTTTCAAAAGAACTTCTGCTACAGTGTTTAGAGCATTTTCTGACAATCTATAACCATTGTTCTCAAACTGTGGAGCGTGTACCACCAGTGGTACATGGCAGTGTTTTTTAACGTTAATAGCATTACCTTGTCAGCTCGATATTTTTCTCTTGGTATAAAAAGCTTGTGTAAAGTGTAAATATGTCCACTGCACACAGGGTTGCCAGATCTGCGGGCCGAGACCTGTCGAAAATAAAATTTAAATAGATTTCTGATTAAAAAAAATATATAAATATTCTACCCACAGCAACTAAAATTGGCCGAGCTCTGTGGGGGTTGGGGAGTTTGCAAAATCTTAAGATATTTGGATAAAATTAATATGCAAATTTAGCTTTTAAAAGAGAAACAAGTAGTGAGTAGACTCTCGCACACTGTCTGAACCTCCGTCAGACAAACCTGATGAAAATAAGAAGGTCTAATACCGGAACGCTGCAGTAATGAAAGCATTTTTGCAAGTTCAGACAGCGTGTGAGAGTCTACTCGCGACTCGATGATTAATTTATTATTTTCTCTCTACGCATGTGTCCTGAGAAGTGGATGTGCAAAGTTTTCTGTCCTGTTTTGAAAGCAGAGCTGCTCAAATTCCTGCAGCTCCACAATCCGGATCACAATCAGGATTTGGACCAAACTACACTAACACAGACGTATTAAGTGCCGTTACATTTCTGATTTAAAGCAATACTGGTGTTTTTTTTCTCTGTCCTCAGTCCTCTGTCTCGCAAAGTATTTCTTTCTATAGGCCGTAACCTATATCCACAGGAAATTCACTCAATATACCACCTTTATTTTTTTGAGTTATGCTGCTCACAAACAAAACCATAACGTCCTTGGCAGAGGTAAAAAAAAAAAAAAATTAGATAAAGAATAAAAAATAATAATAAAGAATTAGACATCTACTGTATTTGAAATGTGCTGAATAGATTTTTAAGCCACATTAAAGATAATAATGATTCATTTGCAGGAGGGGATAGATATTCTGTAGCTTCAACGTCACTGAAATGTGAAGTGAGCTTGACGTTGTGCGATATGTTATAATACGCATACGTTTCTTTTGCAATAATTAAGACAAAACATGTTGTTTGCAACTTATTCTGCTCTAAATATATATATATGTTGGCTATAAAACCAGAACTAAATGAGTTGTGAGATGGAATGAGATAAGCAGAGTATAATTCAAAAGCCCTCATTTGCAATTATTGGTCATCATTTAACTCTTGCTCCAATACAACGGAACAAGGACATAGAATAATGTGTCAATTTAGTTTTACAATGCAAATGGGATTTTTTTTTTGTGCATCCATCCAACAACATATCCTACACATGGGTCGCAGGGGTCGCCGGTGTCAATCTCAGATCACCAGTCCATTACAGAGCCACATATAAAGAGACAAACAACCATTCAGGGCAATCTAGAGCAGGGGTGTGAAACCCAAACGACTTGGGGGCCATGAGTGTCTAGACTGGTCATGAGGGGGCCGGTCTATGGGGGAAAAAAAATGGGAAAAAGCAAGTGTTCGTCATGAAGATGTTCATGATGATATTTCACAGCTTTTCAAAGTAAAAGTTCTTGTTTCGATTAATAACATATTTATGACGCAAAATAAATCTGTTATAATTACAAAAACAGAGTAATAAATCTAAAATGGAGTAAATAATAAAATGGACAACCATACGAGCTGATATATATGTACATTAATGTTGGCTGTAATACATTTAATGACAAATTAAGCACATTTATTTTTATAGTCTTTATTCTATATCACCTCAGCCAACTATGTTTAAAGGAGAGTGTTTTCATGGGCCATGTTTGGGCCGCAGGTAATCAATTTGGGGGGCCACATGTGGCCTGCAGACCGCCAGTTTGACACCTCTGATCTACAGTGTCCAATTTACCTAATCCTCATATTGGCAGCCTGTGGCCAAGTGGAAAGGGAACTTGGCTTGTAACCGGAAGGTCGCCAGTTCAAGTCCCCACCAGGTCGAAAGGGCTGGGGTACCCCTGAGCAAGGTACCCAATCCCCATTGCTCCTAATTCTAGGATGGGTCAAAATGCAGAGAATAATTTCCCTAAGGGGATTAATAAAGTATCTAAAAAAATATTGCAGGTTTTTAGACTGTGGGAGGAAACCAGACAAAACCCAAGGTTGTTCCAACAGGATCGCAAACCCGGATCTTCTTGCCAACCGCTACGCCCCCGTGTGGCCCCCAAATTTTCATTCTTGTCCTTTCAAAATCACAAAACTGTATAGTTTTTAGCGATTAGACAGTAAGACATAATCAAAAAGTGTCAAATAACGTATTAATGTATTATTTATTATTACATGAATGTTTAATATTCACGGGCTCTCACTTCACCGTGACCCCTGACTTCAACGAACCTGTGTTGAACTTTTGTGTCTGCGTGTCCCTGTCCAGTCTGTCCACAGACCAACACCCGCACGCACAGAGGACACGTGTCTCGGCTGTTGTCCGCCTCTGAGGTACTTCCTGTTCCAGCAGGTCCAGCATCACACACACACACACACACACACACAGACTCACAGCATGAAGACAATACCTGCCACATGCTGATGCTTCGGCTAAAAAAAAAACGGTGGGAACCACTGACAAACACCACATTTGAACTGTGTCTCTGAACTATTTTTATTTTTATGCTTTTTTTTTTTTTGTTCCTCCTGATTATAAATGTGAATAATGGGTGGGAAAAAAAAGAAGCTTTTATTAGAACTGTCTCTCGCTCTCTCTCCTAAAAAAAGCTTTGTACCAAAAAAAATAAATAAAAGAATCCCTCCTGCATGCGTCTATGATGAGGGTGGGACCTGGCTGCTCCGTCTGGAGAGAACTAGACTTGTCACTTTGAATTCAGTCTTGCAACTTTCAGTGGCACAGCGTTTCAGTGATCTTTATTTTTAGCTCAGGAGCTCAATGCATATATCAGCACTGTACTGCGCAAGCACTGACACCCTCTCATGCTCTCATTCACAAGAATCTCTTCATTGTGTGCGTGTGTGAGAGAGAAGGGAGGGGCGGGTGGGGTGCGTGTGTGTGTGTGTTTGTGTGTGTGTGTGTGTGTGCGCACACAGGGAGGCAGGTCTTGGCTAAAGTTTATTAACTTTCTCTCAGCCAATGGGGCGCCGTGTGCGTTTTTCCTGCTGACCAATGGGACAGATTGAGAGGTTGGAGGTGGGTGTTGCTTAGCAACTGCAGGTAGAATCTCAGATCATGTCGGACCCATTGTTTTATCTTGCCTCCATGAGAGACATTACATGCTATGTGTTGTGATTTGTTCGTTAAAAAAAAAAAAAAAAAGAGAGAGAGAGAAGAAAAAAAAAACAGCCTCGGTGTTAATGCGTCACAAAGTTGTTAACTCCATTTTCTTTATTGTTAAACAGAGATCACACTGACTTTAATGGCATTTTGCCCTCAAGACAGAGCTGCTTTGAAGGTATCGTCTATATTTGACTACATGTGGCTGTCAAGGGGGTTTTGACTGAACACTTTTATTGTTTCTGCTCCTGATTACAGGACAAAATATCTTTTATTGAATCTCACACACACACACACACACACACACAGAGACAGAGAGATGAGTGGTAATGAACACTGACAAACAGACAACACTGCTAAAAACACATTTTACAACATTTACTCTGCCACACATCACACGATCAATCACATTAACACACTCAGGCGAAGCACTAATGCAATTAATTAGAATCCCGTCTTATGATTGGGATTCAAGAAACCACAAGCGTTGACCTAAATGGAATTTGCAGCGTTTCTTCTTCATGAAAGCAGCTTTTGAAAAGAGCCTTTTCTCTTTTTTTCTATTTATACGTTCATGGCCACGAACAGAGACCCAGACTGTGACATACGAATAAAAGCATATGATTCCTCCTACAATGTTCCCGACTCCCACAAGGCAGCGCGTCACAGCTGTGAACTTCTCGTCCCCTGTCTAATTAGATGACCTGATATCTTAAAGCAATATGTCACAGTGGAATGACTCGTGGAGAAGCTGACCTCCAGTACTGTCTGTCCTTTTGCCACTAATGGTGTTGCTAGTTGGCTTTTACTTTCACCTCTGTTCGCCTAAAAATGATATGTAAATGTCACCTGAATGTAGGTGTGCACTCTCACTGTGTCGGCGCGAACATGCTAGAAAATGACAATTAATTCTCCTTAGGTGTCTATTCTTTTTTATGCGGTGGAGTCGGAGGAAAATTCTAATTAATTTTTTCAAAAAAAATCTGTTATTTTTTTAAGTTTTCCAAGTTCCGAGCGTCCGCTTCGTACGAGAGGCACGAGATCGCCGCCTCTGCACAGTGTCCCGTCCCGTGATGCTCGATGCAAATTGTTTATATGGGGGTTATGGAAATTCCTGGGATGCACACTGGGTTCGGTATGTAAAGCAGGGCCGCGTAGATTGTTGTTTACACCACATACATTTGTGTCCAGTGAGTCCCACTGCGGGGGAGCAAAAGGAATAGACGACACACGACTTGAGAAATAAAAAGCGGGCGATTTGGAGCACGTTTGGGGAGATTACTTACAGCTCGAGAGGCGAGGAAGCTGTAATTCTGGAGAAGGTAGGCCGTCGTATCTTGTCTTTAAGCCCTGAAATGATAAGTCGTCGGCAGAGAAGCGCATGTGCTGCTTTTTAAAAGGGTTAGAGTGGCATGATGGATGAGTGTTGTTGTTTTTTTAAAGAATTAAAACAAGTTTTTAGCTTCTTAAATGTGATTTTTTTTTTTTAGGGTTTCTTTGCTCCATTTAACAAAAAAATCATTAAAACTGAATCATTTTTTGGTTTGTAGACCAAAACGAGACATTTGAGAACTTCACTTTCAACATTATTGATCACTTGATTAATCAGGAAAATTAAAATATTACTTTTTTTAATAATTATATGGGCTAAAACCAACTGGGCAGATTAATAATAAAGATTTTGATTTTATAAAAGCAGCTTTACACAAACTCCTTTTTTCATCCACTTTTTTATGGAATACAAACATAAAAAGGAGAGGTTAAGGAGCGAGGTCAACTCAAACGTCAGTCCTCAAGGACGTTCCGTGCACTTATATACAGTCTGTCACATACAGGAGAGAAGAGACATCAGTCGGACCAGTATTTTTCGAATTTGATCTTACAATAAATACGACCCGCTCCCTCTGCGTTTTGCTCAGCAAACACATTCTTTTTTTTGTTGTTGTAGGAAGACAATGTGGCAGCAAATACCCGGCTCTCTTTTATCAGCAGCTGACTGATGACAGGACCATGTGCAGTGGTTACAGAGGGGGTGGGGGGGTGGGATGGTGTGTGAGAGATTTACAGTTTCCTTTACCAGGTAATGTCTCCAGTTGTGAAACAATGTGACAGAAAATCAGTACAGCTGTGATGGCTCAGCAGTGTTCTTTGCCCCCTCTACATTCTCCTCCAGGAGCTTATCCAAAGCCCACCTCAAACGTAGCGTATGTAGCCGGCGGATGACTCATCCTCAGGAGAATGAGCTGCACGGCGCAGGTAGCCTTGCAAATAAACATTTCACGATTTGCAGAGTGCACTGAAGTACTTTGCTGACTTAAAGTCTGAAGCCGCAGACTGCAAACACAAACTCTGACAAGCCACTTCTGTTTTCCTCCGTCTGCATGGCACACACTGTAAAATATCCTCCCGTGTTAATGTTATTGAAACAGCAAATTTGTCATCATTGCAGCAATCGCCATGGAGACAGGGTTAAGTCCCACACCTACTGGTGTTACAGTGCATGAGTGTATACTCATTACCCTTTACCGCAACTTCCAGGAAACACTGCACACTGAGTGGATGGATGACTCCATCTCTTTAGGATGGTTAGGGAATAGGCAGACATTCAAATGATCTCTCTTTCCCAGGAGCTCGTCACACCTGTTCCTTTTCAACGCGCCGTAAACGCTCCCCGATTGTTCATTCACTTTGCAGCATCCTGTTGTCTCAGAGTTTTGTTCATCTCCTAAGTCTGTCACCGATGGGCGGATTCTCCGCGCAGCGACGGCGGAGCTGCGGTGATGAATCTCTGAGTGTTACTGAACGTCTACAGTGATTAGATTTAAATGAGCCACGCTGTTAGAGCTGTGTTTTTGTAAACATTTTTACCCTTTAAAAAAAAGCTACGTCCATCACAATGGCACTGAAAACCAAAGGTTGCTTAAAGCTGTAGTCTGTAACTTTGTTATCTTTGTTAACTTGTTGTTATCTTCATGAAAAGAAACAATGTCATAGTATTTGTTTGCTGTGTCCATCTGAAATCCGGCTCTCTCAGGCAATACTATCAGACCTGACTGAGGGAGTGTTTGTGTGTATACAGAGGCAGTAGAATTGAATTTTGAGTCATTTCTTGGATGCGTTTTCAGTCGTACTCCACTTTACTAGCGCAATGTTGCTGTTGCCTCCATCTGTTGACTTTGACGTGAAACAAATCACTTCCTGTGTGCAGTGCCGGAATGTCGCCGGGTGACACGAGACGCAAACACCGCTGTACTAAGAAATACAGAAAGAGTTGTGGGTATGGGTATTTAATGGATATTTGTTGATATTTAAAATGTACACACTACATTTAAATGGCACTTGACCTCTCAAAGCTGTTTTACACTACAGTTTTGCCTTTCACCCATTCATACCCATTCACATGCTGTCAGAAGTGTCTTGCCCAAGGACACGTCTGCATGTAGATTATTTGAGCTGGGATTCGAACCCACATCTCTCAAGTTAAACGGCGACTCGCTCTACCACTGATCTACAGTCGTCCAAACCTCTTGTTTTTCAGAGGCTTAGTATTAGAAGAAAAAATATCAAAAAGTAAACATAAAGACAAATATTTGGCACTTTTGACTCTTTATTCCTCTTGACAACTTTTAATTCAGACCTTGTCTCTTCTGCCGGAGTCACTACTCATCCTCGTTACACCCACACGGGTGTTTTCACTTGTTTGGCCTGATTAGACCTCCTCTCAGGACTGTGTGGGTGTGGACTGTGTAGACCGTGCTTCACATCTGCATCACTCTCTCACGTCGCTGCTGCTGCTGCTGCTGCTGTTGTTGTGCCTGCTCCGCGAGTACAACTTCACACCTCTGCTGTTCTTAGTAATACACACAAATCCTTTGGTCACAGGGTGGAAGAACGCTGTATGTTGCCTTAGTATTTTTACCCCCATCGAGAATTTCCAACAAATCTTTTGTTATCTCGACCCAGTCATTTCTCTGCTTTGGACCAGTGGTGGCTCATTTTAGGCCCGGTTATTTATATGTTTTAAATATATAGTTAAATGCTATGAAGGTGTTTTTATTGACAAATGTAAATGGGCTATATCGTCCATAAATGGCACACAACCGGCTGCTTTTTATAACTTTACTTAGATAGAAAAGGCTCAGGGATTGTGTATATTTCTACAACGCGGTTGGTTCCGCCTCTCAGACAGTTCCTCCAATCATCATGCATCAGCTACATAGCCACATTGACTCCCAGAGACGCCAAGCTTCCCTGGAAGTGACGATTTTGCAGCATCTTTCCAATCAGTGCTCACCACAGTGAAAAAGGCTTCCACTGGACCATTTACTGTATTTTATGATATTTTCCGTCTTTGAGCAATCAACCTCTGCTACTGATTTCATTGCAATTCATTTTACTAATCATATTCCCGTCTTAGAAATCCTTATTGTTGCTTTCTGTCTCTTGTGAATGAATGTCTGGTGTTTGTGAATACAGTCATTCAGCGAGTTAGATGTGAAAAAGAGCTGCAGCAAGTTTAGAGCAATGTCGTCCAGAACTGACCTAGAAACAAGGAGTTGATTGATTAAGGCCTGGGACGACAGCCAACCATGATACTGCCTCAGACTGGCATGTGTTGGTGAATGAAGTTGCACTTACATGCACTCACATTCACTATCAGTGAGCAGTCAGTATGTACGAGGGGAAAATACAATACTTCCTTTACCAGCTGGTGGCGATAGTCTGTATTTGTGATTTAAAAAAAGAAGAAACTGGAAGACCTGTTTAAGTTAACTGCAGTGTGTGTTTTTCTTGTCATTACACAGATGAACAGATAGTTTGGTGGAACTTGTGGTTCATATACAGTATACCAGCAGTCATTTGCTTGCCTAATCATTTCCTCATCTTCTCATCTTCTGATTGGCTGGAGATAAATAGCCAGTCACAGTGGTGTCTCTCATCATTGGATGGCATCAGGGCGATGTGTAGAACCCTTAAATGGTAACTAAACCCCCTCTTCTGAAGCTAACTAACCAATGTCTGATTTTGAAATATGCCAGGAAGTGGGCTGAGAGCTAAGTGTAGGGGGCATGGTCTGGTAATGACGACCTTGCACCCTGTGACAAAGCGAAATTAAAGGGGGAGGAGTCTGGGACAACAAGCCTTGTGCTGGTTGGACAACAGGGTGACGAAAGTGAATGCAGTAGCTGGTGTTTGACCATAGAGGCCAGATATGCCAATTTATATCACAGTGTGTATAATTTCAATACTTTACACTAACGTATTCCCGTAGCAGCCTCTGCATTAAAACCACTTGAAACTCATCTTCCACTTTTCTCTAGAATATATTATTTTCACTGCGGTGAGCTGATTGGACAAATGCTGCAAAAACTTACAGGGAAGCTCAGCTTCTCTGGGGGTCAAACGGAGCAGTGGGCGTATATCCTATATACAGTAGAAGAGTACTTGTGATTTTCCTCCAAGTACCACCAGAGGAAGCTCGCGTACCACTGGTGGTACACGTACCACAGTTTTGAAAGCCATGGCTCTAGATAGACATGTTTCAAATCACGTTTAAAAAGTAAAAGTGTCATGGTGTGATGATATTATGATTGTAAAGTTTTAGGGTACTGAGTTGACAATGTGAAGTGATTATACATTTTTAAATAATACTTAGTTCAAAAGCCAGACAATACAGTAAGATATCAATTTTAACAGCCACCAAAGTTTCAATAAATTAAGCACTTTATAATATATTGATGTTGCTGTTGCTTACTAGCTTACCAATATGACCCATCAAGATTGTAAATTGACCACATGTAAAATGTTGGCCCTCTACTCGCCCTGGAACCTGTGTACACTCATTCACAGCGAGATTCACAGCAGCACCAGTCGCAGACGCAACACTGATCCATAAGCATCGACTGCATTGACTCCCTCCCCCCCTCATGCAAATCAAGGGTTGTGGCAGGATGCTAACTAACGTACTGTAGTTCTCACTTCCTCGCATGTGAAGAACGCACACTAACCCTGTCTCATTTTGCAGCGTAGAAAGTGTAGATCACGCCATGAAACTCACATTTGAATTAAAGGATTTCATTTATGTTGTCAGGAGGTGGCGCTATGACTATTGGCTTGTAAATGTCTTGAGGCCAGGGCTCTTAAGCCTGCCCCACACTAGAGGGTTTTAAACTTGATTATAAAAACGTGGGAGGCCACAGACACACGAACTCTGTCACCGATTTTCAATGTTTTAATCCCGAGAAAGCACAGACGAGGCGATCCAGTCGAGACGCAGGACCACACACTTGGCGTTTAGTCAAACCATTTCAGGGAGGAGATTCCCTGGACTGAAATATGTCAAACATAAAGTTTGGGCAAGATTGGACATTGTAAATTATGCTTCCTGTTCTATGCTAAAACATTCAAATTAGCCATGTCGCCAAGGCAACTGTGGGAAATAAAAAAAAAAAAAATTGATGGGGACATGTCTCAATTATCTCAACTGTTTAAAAGGACTTTCAAAAGTGTCTTTAAAATGCGGTGCCTACATTACCCACGATGCAACACGGCCACTATCCGTGCACTTGATGCTTAGTGTGTGTGTATGATGCTACGAGCAGCTAATGTGGCTTCACTCACAGATGAAGAGCTGGCTGCAGAGGTCTGAGGAGCTCACGTCTTTCGAGCGCCGCCAGATTTTTGTCATTTTCAGATGTGTCATCTTCACATTCAAGTGACGCTGACTCAAGTGGTGCTGACTCACTGGCAACAACATCAGACTTCATGGAGGTCACTCTGAAGCCAGAAAAGCTTTGATGCAACTTTATTTACGTCCACTGAGATGCTTATAACTCGGAAAGTTAAGAATGGATTTTGATCAAAATCCAGGTGTAGGTTTTGGCCCAAGGAAGACAAACCAGAGCCATATTTGTTTTTGTCAATCTTGCATGATATGAATGTTTTATTGAAATTGTGGGAAACTGAGTGGTCTCAGTTTTACATACACAGTTGTAGGCTACTCCTTAATCCCAGGAATAGACAAACTTAGTGACGTCTCTTATTAAGTGTCGATTTAGACAACAAAACCACTTTCAGTCAGTCTTTTTGCAACTGTTTTTGCACTTTTAACACCCTCAAGACTGGTTTGCAATTTATTTCAAACCATTTCACATCAATGGCCGGCTGGCCCGAGCTTGAGACACCAGCGTTATCGACTTCTTCGCTAACCGTTTGCCGTGCCTTGTGTTGTCCACACAAGAAATGTTTTCCTCCATTTTGATAAGAGTCTGACCGCCAGCAAGTACGGGATGTCGTCCGGACGATCTCACTGCTGATTGGGCACCGTTCCATCATCCAGCGTCGCGTAGTTGCATCATCATAGCGTTGCCAAAGTTGGACATTTTCAACTCAAATGCTGTAACAATGGACTGCCCATGGCCCAGCCGGCGAAATTTGCAACTTCTGGTGTGTACATGTACATGAGAATATGTAAACTTCATACAGAAAGGCCCTCGTTCGAACCGGGTTGGGAACCTAGGTCCTTTTTGCCTTAAGGCAACAGTCCTAGCCACTACTCCGCCATGTGGCTTGCTTTTTATGCCGTTTTTTGGAACTCTTTTCCACACCCTTATAGCCATCGATAAACGAAACTGTTTTTGGGATGAAAAAAATTGGAAAAAAAATGTAGTGTTGTCCACATCTGAAAAAGGTTACACTGCAACCACTACGTCCCGCCCCCTCCTGTCCCGCCAATTCTCCTCAAAACAAGAGCACGCACTGCCTGGAGGAGAGTGGAGGAGAGAGAGGGCTGTGAAGATGGCTTCACTGATGCTGACGACATCATGAATCTGAATCACCTGTGAGAGAACACTGAGCATTGTCATAATGAATCACGCAGGTAGGCCGGTCAGTGAGTGGCAGGTGAAATGATCAGAATTCAATTATTTGTCATTTATGAAACACCAGATTCTCCACTTCTTGACGGGTATCACAGGATACCCGTCTAATTCTGGATCTGGCTGCGATGATTTAAACACTTTAACAACTGTGAAGTTTAACTTTGAGAACTCAGTCATGAGATGCACAAATAACCACACTTATAATATCTCCTCCCACTTTGTGCACGCTTCTCCCTCACACGCATGTGGGAGCGAGGCATACCTCACTGCTGACACACAGAGGGCTTCTCTGCCAGATGACAGGAAACTGCACTTCCAGGCTGAAGCGTTGGCTTGATACCGTGGCTGCGGGCATCTGAGAAAGACTCAGAATGACCCTCACTCTTTGTTTCTCTGACACACACACACACACATGTCCTGAACACGACACAAGTTCTCTCTGTCACCCATTCTCGTCCCCCCCCCCCCCTCGCCATCGCTCACTCTCTATCTCCAATGATTAAAAAACAATATCCAGCTTATAACTAGAAGTTAGTCAGACACCCACACTCATTTGCAGTGAAAGGCAAATGACCCTGGTGATGAGTCATTGCATTCACTCAGAGACTTGCTTTATTCCACACACTGAAATCTCTTAAGGCAAAGTGATGCAGTGGTTCTCGCCACGGTGCCTCAGGTGTTCAATTGGCGTTTCTCTCAAATAAAAAAGAACAAAACGGAGTAAAAATAGTACCTAAGTCCAGTCGAATCAAGCCATTCTTTGTTAGTCTCACACACTGTGTGCATGCTAGGCTTTATATATTATTTCCAGTCAATCAATAATCCGGTATTCCACAGAAATTAGGTAAATGTGTCATTATCACCAAAAGAGTCAATAATGAAGAGTGGCAGGAAGAATAATAGAACTCTGGGATACTGATTATGCTGTCAGTGGAAACCATTATACCTTTTCACGGCATATGATATTTAAACAAAAACAAACGGATCATCAGCTGTTAACATAACATAAAACTCAACCATGCTTCAAACAAGATTAGATTATTTTTGAATAATCTGTGGTGTCCCGAATCAGTAAAACATCCAGAAATGTCAAGTAAAAGAAACAAGTTTGAAAACAAGAGCTTTATGTTGTTTATTTTTGAGACCCTTTTGTGCTGTTTGCCAATAACATTTAATAAAATAAATAAGGGAAAACATTACATTTATACCACTGTAATAATACATCCAAAATGGCCAAATATCACGTGAAGAAGTTTTTCCGTTCTGGATCCTTAATTAAACAAAATTATTCTGATTACATCAATTTGTGCTACAATAAACTGACACAGATTTATTTTATTTTTTTACACAAATGATGCTAAATGTATTCTCCTTGAACTAATAACTGAAAAAAAAACAATCATAAAGATTTCCTAATTTTGAAATAACCATTCCCCAAATCATTCAAATTGAAAAATAGTTGATATTGATAATATTTCACAGAGGGAACCTGTGCATGTGTGTGTGTGTGTGTGTGTGTGTAATTGTGAGTCATGTCAGTGTGTGGGCAGTAAGACTTCTTTCTCTGCATTTCTGCTTTGGCGTGGAAAAAAAAACAGAAAACTTCCCCCGTGATAGTGATTTATTTCACAGGCATGTAAAAGATGCAAGCGACAGATGTTTAAAGAAACGGGGAAACCAAAGAGGACAAAGATTTCCTGAAGCAACAGTAAAACGTGTCCAGTCTGTCTGACCACAACAAAAAAAAAGAAACTGAGTGAACCTGAGACTCATTTTTGGACATTAGGCCTGAGGGCTGCAAGTGTTATCTGGCTGCATCAAGTTTACTTTGTTTAAGGAAAGAAAGAATAGTGGAAGAGCGTAAATGGGGGAGGGAGTGTAACGGGAGTCTTTAACAGGGAGTAAAAGGCACTGAAAGGATTTTGATCCAGTGATATTATATATCTGTTCTGGTCTGAGGAGACAAAAGCACACAGCAAACCACCAGAGAGCAAAGCATGTCATGTGAATAGTATGTCTTCTTTGCAGTGTCGTACATCCGAAGGCTTTGTGCGTCTGAATTTGGCTGGTAGAAGGCACAAAGGAGGCAGTTTGTTCGCCCCTGACAAGTGTGCTTTTATTTGCGGCGGCCCTTTGATGTATAGAGAAACTTTGGCTGGGTTATCCCTCGCAGACAAACGCACAAGAAATCCCACTCCTTTGTATTATCCTTAACAATTCCCTCACCATTCAACTGCAAAGCTTTTATTCCCTTTAAGACCTTTATTTCAAACTTTGTGCCTACTGTCTGTCTGTCAACTGTAATGGGGATTCTCGTTTGACTTTATTGTGCCAGGTGAGGGCGGGGGACAGGTTGGGGTCACGCAGTTTCAGATATGAAAAGCGTCTCCTAAGTAATTGACCACGTTTGACGTCCATACCTTTGATATCGGGTTGTTGTGAAATCGAAAAACAGTGCAATCAATCTTTCCATATGGTCTATTAGGCCTGTTATTAAGCTTTAATGGAGGTGTTATAAAAAATCCTCTTCAGGAGATGATTCACCCCAGTTTCACCCTCGGAGCTGTGAATAGACATTGGAGCCTTAGACCAGTACCACTCTAAAACCTGTAAACTCCAAGTGGCAGCTATTCAGCTAATTATCTTATTTAGTAACTATCTAGCTTACCGTAGCTTGGCCTAGTTTACCGTACTGAAAAGAAAGGTTCGTAAAAGCTTTGGAAAGTCTTCTTCAGGTGATTCATCCCAGTTTTATTGCAGCTTACATTTTAAAGGTACATTCAGAGGCTGAATACACACAATTCCTTTGTTGCTGAGAGTTAGATAAGACCAGTACTACTCTGAAATCACAGCTTAGCATAGCTTAGCTTGGCCTACAGAAAATAAATGTTTGAAAAGGCTCGATTCACTCCTGTTTTAATCCACCTTCCATTTTAAATTTGGAGCTGCGTCGGAAATTGGGAGTGACGTTCAAAAACCATGTAGCACAGAGGTCTCAAACTAGCGGCCCGCCACCTAAATGTTAGTTTTTGATATTTATAGACGAATTTTGCATAATATTTATTGTGAATTACACATCGTTACGAATCAAAACAAACACTTTAATTTTTATTATGATGTAAAAATATCATCACAAGTCTTGTTTTTGCTATATCACGATGGAATATAATGATATCATTTTAAAATAATGTCCCCGACTGGACAGTTGTTTTTGTGACTTTTTTTTTTTTTACTTAATTGGCCCCCTCCTTACCAGAAATTCATGGGGCCTCCAAGTTGTTTGAGTTTAAGACCCTTGGTGTAGCAACATGTCTTCAGATTAAAAATGAGACAGTACACGTGCGGCTGATTTGTTGTAAAACTAATATAGCAGAAGTGCTATTAGCGGTTAGCAGTGTACCAAAATCTGTGAATTCAACTAGTTAGCATAGCCTAGCCTTGCTCAGCTTAGTTTAGCATACAGAAAAAAAAATGTTTTAATTAGACGGAAAGGTGTGTATGTTTACTTATTTTCACACCTAGTCATCTGCTTAATTGGTGTGCGCCTGATGAAAGGTGGATATATTATGTTATTTGTCATCTGGTTTGGTAGAGAGCCAGACTTCACACAGGCTAAGTCATGTGCATGTTGATGCCATTCAGTCGTTGGCCGTGGAGGTGCTGGAGGCAGCTCTGTTGATGATGTGCAGGAAGCCCTGAAGCAGCGGCCCTGAAGGCCAGCAGGTGGCTGTGGGTGGATGTGGTGGAGCAGCTACAGCCTTGGTGTTTTCATCCACATCCCTTAGTGAGGAGACGTGAGAAGTGGGAGGAGAACTGCTGTTAGTCAGAACTGAGGACTCTGTGTACGGACCATCCCAACTCTTCGATTCCTCTTCCACACTTACGCTAGCACATTTACCCCTGCTAGCCACATTGCCCTGGAGCACGGCAAAGGTGTCGACCCACTGCTAGAAGGTGAGGGCAACACCTGCATACTTAGGTGTGAACACACCTTTAATCTTACTCACTGTCTGCGAAAAACTCCAATAATCAATATCAGGCCTTTTATTACATAGACCCATAACAATGGGGGGGTGGTGGGGGCACCAAAGGGATTTCTGGTTTTAAATTGGCAACCAACAACTTCTGTGTCCCTCTGGGCTCCTGTGTAATCACTGTCGCAAAGACGTAACAGAAGCATGACGCAGGTAAGGACACCGGCCCTTTTCCTCAGAGCCAGTTTAATGTCATAATAAGCACCCCAGGGTGAGAAGCATTTTAGAAACACGGCGAATGCTTTGGTCTTCATTGGTTTGAACACAGAATAGTGCAATTCCTCTGTGCCGTAAAAGTCAAGTCCTGGAAACCCCCCCCCAAGTGGCCAAGAGAATAACAGCAAAGTGTATAGGGGATCAATATAAATGTTAATTCAGTTCAATTTTCTGCTTCCATTATGTTTAAACACCGTTTAAGATAACAGGTTGTCAATTTCAACCTATCAATACCCATGACAAGCAACGTAGTGGTGGCACAGTTTAGAATAGTCTCACATGTCACAGGTTTACAGTGCACAATCCCATCCATTTTCTTGCTTTATGTCTGTTTCAAAATGGTGCTGAAGACTATTAGGATTCATTTATTAGAAATTTACAAAATATAATGTGGTTCATTTACTATATTTGTAATGAATAAAAAAAAACAATGGGTTTAGAAAACGTCCAAAAGGTCCAATTAGTAGCTGTGCTGGTGCGTTCGTGACTCACTTTGTTCTCCATAAGCTCTGGGCAAACTCCATTTGCCAATGAAGGTCATATGATGTCATCAAAAGCACTTGAAACAGCTACTAAATTAATCTCATGTTGAGGTTGTTTCCACAGTCTGTTTCCAAGGTCATGGATAAACTTTGAACTTGATAGAAGTTTGACTTTCAGAATGACAGAATGATGTGTGAGTAGGTTTTACATGAAGATTAAAATATTCATTCCAAACTCCCCCACACACACTGCTTCCTGTTTGATCAGCAAACTATCAACCCTGACTGTAATTCCGAACATAAACTTGATTAAAATCAATAATTTAACCAGACAAGGTGAAGAGGAAGTTCACGTGTCTGGGAGCTGCCCAGTGTACTGTCACGGTCTCATGCTGTTGTTGTCGAGCAGGTGGGACTTTAGTGAATCGGTGCCACAGCACTTTGACAGTTGCTGTTGAGACAGAGCGCAGACAGATTTTCGACTGCCGTCTTCCAAGTCACGAGCCTCCACCTCTTCTGCAGGCGGCGGCAGCGGCGGCTGCTGTTTTTTTTATATCAGATAACGCTAAAACAGCTAAAACTCTTGACCTGTCCATTCCTGGGTGCCCACAAGTGCTTAAGCAGATAAAGATTATTGTAATCACCTGGTGACTTTTATGGGGGTCAGAAAACAGGGCTTTTACATAAAAACATTGGGAAAAAAAAAACAGTTATGTTCTAAAGCCTTGGCAATGACGATATGAGTTTGGTGGGGTTGTTGACCTAGACTGCTTAGACTGGATTTGACAGCAATGTATTTACAATGGTTGGTGGTTGTGTAACCTTATTTCCAGGAATACATTGTTATCATGAACTGTCCAGGGTGTACCCTGCCTATCGCCCCATGTAGCTGAGATTGGCACAGCACCCCCCGCGACCCTCTGGTGGAGGATAAAGCGGCAGATGATGACTAACTGACTGACATTGTTATCATTTGCAAGGTCATAGTTATTTTCTAACCTGTGGTGCATTATTTTAAATATGTTCTTTACATTCAAACCAGTGTCAAATAAGTTCACACAGTCAGACTCTCTTCTGTGTTTCTCAGTATAGCGGCGTTATGTCAAAAGAGGCAAAACAGAGGCAACAGCAATATTGTGCTAGTAATGCAAACAGGTTGGAGGGACTGAAAACACGTTTGATGTGTTTCTAGCATGGTACGGTTTGGTTTGGTACGTTTCGGGGTGGTAAAGCCCTGGGTCAGGCTTGCGTATCGACTGAGAACAGTACCTTTACTTTTAGATATGTAGCATGACGACTGCTTGGTTTGTGGGAAGCAGTCAGGGAAGGGTTCCCAAAAAATGGAACGGTAGGGAGATTATTTTGGTACTATTCCCATTGAAAAATACGTACCGTACTGTTCCACGCAATAGAATGGCTAAAAAAGGCGCCCACAAAAAAGTTTGAGAAGTGAATTCTGCTGCTCTGATAGTATTGCTTGACAGAGCCTGTCTTCAATTGAATGACACAGCATACAAATAATGTAATATGGCTTATTTTCAAGATCAAACAGGCCAAAATTTAAGCCCTGCAGCTTTAATTTCTTGCATGTTTTGTAATGCTATTGTAGAATTGAGTTTAGTATTTATATGTTGTTGTTAAATACGGTTATTATACATATTAAACATGGCAGCAACTGAAGATGAGCTGCTGAAGCTCAAACCAAGCATCAGAATGCAGAATAAAGGAGATTTAAGTGACTTTGAACGTGACATGGTTGTTCATGCCAGACAAACTGCTGATCTACTGGCATTTTCACACACACAACCGTCTCTAGTGTTTACAGAGAATATACTGAACATATGGAACATCATCTATGAACGCACAAACATGGTGAACTTCGATGCGGATTAGCTTCAGCAGCAGAAGAACAGACCAGACTCCACTCCTGACATTTCCTGTGATTAATGTATAATAATGTATAATAATGTTGAAATATAGATTCTTACTTACATTTTATTCCTCTTGCTCTAGTGTGACACTTGTTGTTGAACATGTGCGATGGATATTGGAACTGTAACCTTCACAAAAACAACCCACAGCCCAGAGAATGCGACCAAACTTAGAAAAAATTTGAAACTACCTACCCTGACTGAATATTCTGTCCAACTTCACAATAAGATGTAGCTTAGCTTTAGGGTTGTTGGCTCAAAGTCCAATATTGCAATAAGTCAGTCAGTGCATTTACATGTATGTTAAAAGTCTGATTTTAGTCAGACTAAGGCAATAATTTGATTTTTTTAATGTCATGTAAACACATTTGTCCAACTAAACTCGAGCTAGACTTAGTTGGACTAACATATCTGGATAATGCGATTCATAGTCCGATTACTCCTGTATGTATACTCTTAGTCAGACTGGAGTCGGACTTAGTGTAGGAGACGATGGATGTACAGCAGGTCCTTTAAAATGCGTGTAAACATGGTAGTCGCACTGACATTGTACTACATCACATTTCTTAAAGTCGGATTAGCACAACCAGATAATGCGACCTTCAATCAGACTAGCTGGCTTAGTCCCTTTGCACATGTCCTACAATTTCCTGGGACACAGAAGAAGAAGAAGAAGACAACAGCGACAAACATTTTTGATGATGGGACCGAATTTATTATTTTTAAGTTCATAGATGGTAGGAAAACTCAGAACAGTCTCAGGACAACTAACTGCTAGCTAAACTGGGAATGACCTAATACTAACAAGCTCAGTAGAGGGCATATCGCCACCTAGTGTATCGGAGGTGAATTGATTACTAGTGTTGGACACAGTGCTCGTATACTGGTACAAGTAAAGTTGTCCATTAAAGTGTGCATGCAAGCATCACGGGTGTGACCAAGCTGCGAGACTGACTTTAATACATTTTTATTGTTTCCCTTCTCTCCACAGAGATCAGCTGAGAATCTGGGACGACGAGACAACCATGCAATGTGAACATCTCTGTCGGCGTGTGTTACATGTATGTGCTGCATTGAAGGTCAGTGCCTCGTACCTCTGCTGCGCAATGTTTGGCCGATCATGAAGGGGCGACCATGTGCAGAGTTGCCACGCATGCAAAATTTCAGGTCACTACCTCTGGGAACCAATAATGCCTTTGGCTAAGCAACAAGATGCAAATACGTCTATTCAAATTCGCATCCACTCCATACACATTTGAGCTTACAGGAAGACTCAGCGCCACAGTCTAATCTCAGTGCACTGCTGCTGCAGAATCAAAACATGTACGGTCATTTTAATCATGAATAAGTCTCTGTCCTGGGAGCACATTTGATCCAAGCCAACGTTGGATCCATATCTCTGTGTTTGTGTATTGTTTTAGCCTAAGTAACGAAACTTGCTACTGTATTTTAACACAAGTGGATGTGAAATCTTGACGTTGGCTCGCCTTGTGTTGCTCACTGTTGTTTGGCAGTGCAGTGGCAGGCCCAGATTACCTGTCTCACCCAGGCAGTCATAAAGCTAATGGCAGACACGCAGCATCCGCCACTCTGGGCCGTCGAGCAGACGGAGGTTAGTCAGAGTTAGGAGATCAATGCACTTATATGTCACACCCAGAGCTCTACATTCCTCCCCTCAGGCACTAAAGACAGAGTTTACATAGTCACCCTGTGTTTCACTGGTAAAAGACGGCTGATGCGGGAGCAGATAGAAAACCCTCAATATCACACCACCTTCAATTTCAGCCTGCTAAGCCACTGGGGCAACCCAAATATCATCCATCCTGACACTGTCCGTCACTCTATAGATAGAACAGCAAAATTAGCACAAATGCAGCGCTTGCCATCATCATGAAATATGGTGGCAGTGGGGCGATTATTTACGGGCCGCATTACTCTCTGAAGACCTGAGCTCTGAGTCACCGACTGAACCTGATAATTAATTCCACTCTCCACAGAAATATTATGAAGCTGCGCGACAGAATGACAGATGTACAGCATGAAGCACATTGTCAACAGAGTAACTGGATTAACTGTTGTGACGCCCTCATATAAGACAGGATTTGTTTTGAAGAAAATTGTGTTTTTATGTAAATGAATCATGTAGGCATGGACATTTCCTGGCGCTATTATCCTGACCAAAATAATTGGTAACGCTTTACAGTAAAGTAACATTATAATTATTTTTGTAATATTACAGTAATACTGTCTTATTTCTAATGCAATTCCCGGCTTGGTAATATTACTCCTTATAATATGAGCAGATGATATTAGGTTACATGTAGTAATATACTGGTATTAGCTTGGTATGTTTTTACTGCAGCAATAATAATTGTTGCAAGAATTATGATTTATATACTTAAATATAAGCAGAGACTTTTGCACACAATTTACCTCCATTTGTTTGTGCATTTGCCAAAAGGGATATAGACATTTTCTGAAAGCCACAGAGAAAACGATCAATTTATCTTTATATATTCCCAAAGAAACGTCACCAAAAAGATATATATATATATATTATAACATATAATAGAAAAATACATGGACAAATAAATGCTAACAAAACAAATTACAAAAACAAATAAATCTAATAATAAACCTAAGTATATACTGTATATACATATATATGTGTGTATATGTATATATACTGTATATATACTGTATATATTATAACATATAATAGCAAAATACATGGACAAATAAATGCTAACAAAACAAATTACAAAAACAAATAAATCTAATAATAAACCTAAGTATATACTGTATATACATATATATACATATGTGTATATATATATATATATATATATATATTATAACATATAATAGAAAAATACGTGGACAATTACCAAAATATGTTACAAAATGTTGTAATGGTAAATACTATGTTACTAATGTTTCAAAAGAATACTACAAAAAAGTACAAATAACAGATACAATACATAAGTAGATATACATGTTTATCTACTTTTCTATATCTATATATATGTAAACAGCTTCTATATAGGTTGCCATTTCATTTTCTGACTTTTTTTACCAGCTTATCTTTGTTTGCAGGTTAGAAAAATGGTGCAAAAGACACCAGCCGTTTGATTTACTGCTGTGTAATCAGAGTATTTGTTGTTTTCTGTCTGCTCTTTGTTTATCCCCGAGCTCAACTTCCTGTAGATACAAGAGGTAGAGAGGGGAAGATGTGCTGGGATCTGACAGTAAGAGAAAACCTGCTATCAGTCGGGCCTTCTATTTTTAACTGCAGGTGCTAGTAACACATGACGTGGGGCTCTTGTTATCAATATTTATGGAACAAAGATTAAGACAGAGTAATGATACACACAGCCTCGACTGGATCCATCCTTGCTTAATAGTTGTCATTATAGCGAGGGGGGGGGAAGGGGGGAAGGGGGGAGTGCTGATAGACTCAGAATTTTAGGCTGGCTCTCAACATTTTAGTAATGATTTCAGAGACCGGTCACGGCCCTGATGTGATTAGCAGCATTCAAGTATGTTGATTCAGTGCTGAAATGGCTTTAAAAAATACTTTACTTTGTGATCTCAGTGATTCTGTACAATTGTCATTCACAGGAATGGTTGATTTAAATCACACAGGATCCCGTTTTAAAGGTCTAGTGTTGAACATTTATATTAACCTATACGTATGTTCGTAGAAGTGTGTAATCACAAGAGCTTTTGGCTTTCAGAGCCTTAGCATAAGCATCTTATATGAGTGTTAGGCTCGGGTCATGCTTTGACAAAGTCCGCCATCTTCTGCTGCCATGTTTCTACAGCAACACAACGTGGTTCATGTTTTGAAGCATGAGCCTCAAAACTCAAGCCACCTAAACGCGATGCATGAACTGAAAAAGGAAAATAGTACACCTAAGTCTTGTAGCGTAAGTGACGTAAAACTGTGCTATTTAATTGGACGACCGTCTTTGTCGCAGTATTTGAGCGCTAGCAGAGATTAAAGTTTAATTTTTTTATTAATCCCCTTAGGGAAAGTATTCCTCTGTATTTGACCCATCCTAGAATTAGGAGCAGTGGGCTGCCACACTGAGTAGCGCCCGGGGAGCATTGGGGGTTGGGTACCTTGCTCGGGGGTACCCCAGCCCTTTTTGGCCAGGTGGGGATTTGAACCTGCGACCCTCCGGTTACAAGTCAAGTTCCCTTTGACGGGACAAAGTGTTTCCGACTCCACGACACTAGGGGTTCTCAAGTTGACCGCTTGTCTCACAACTTCTGATAACTTTAGCAGGCAGCGAGTCGCTAACATGTTGAGTGCCGTTCCGTGTCTTTCCACCATCCATCCAAGAACTTCAATTTGGGTAATTATTAAATTCAGTCTCTATATCAGTCCAAAACTGTGCCTGTCGTGTCTTCCTCGGTCCAGTTGAACAGTAATTGTCTGGGTGTGTTAGTCCACCTTTGGAATACAGAAATGTAGTACTATTGGTGTAGTTGGTGTAGTGTTTAGCACTCTTGCCTTTGCAGCAAGAAGACCCTGCTTTCCAGTTTTCTCCCACAGTCCAAAAACATGCAAAATTGGGTAAATTGGAAACTCTAAATTGACCATGATTGTGATTGTCTATATGTGGCCCTATGATGGACTGGAGAACTGTCCAGGGTGTACCTCGCTATTGCCGTATCCCGATCCCATCCCATAGGGTTGGCTGACATTGGGGGTACAGGTCGCCAGTCCATCACAGGGCAAAAACACAGAGATGCACAACCATTCACTCTCACATTCTCACCTACAGTCAATTTAGAGCCAATTTAACCCATGACATGCAAACTCCACACACAAGGACCCTCGGGCAAACTGGCATCCGCGCCGTTGACCTTCTCGCTGTGAGGCAACGGTGCTAGCCAGATCCATTCATCCGCGAATTCTATACCCATATTGCAAACCATTGGCTCCACATTTGAGTAGCAGCGGTTGGACCAAAATACCGTCCACTCAACACATTCGAAGTTCCAGGAGTGAGCTCGAAAGCGGTGAAGTATCTTGGCAGACCCCAGAGCAAAATGCCATGCAATCATACGCAACCCCAGGGGATGAACTGTATGATCTGCGACCTCGGACTCTGCCATAAGATATTGTGGTGAAGAGTGCGGGGGAGGGCACGGATAGTGGAAAAGGGACGAGCATGAGTCAGTAACAGAGTCTGCGAAAAAGCTGTGGGAGCAGAGGAAGTGTTAACAACATCACAAGTAGGAGAAAGTCAAGTTACCACGTCAGGAAGCAAAAAGGACTGAGAGTAGGATGATGGTAGGAGCCAGAGAGGTGATGGGACACATAGTGTATATCCTGACCGTTTAATCATGTCAAGCAAATGAAGGAGGGATTGTTCATCCACAGCATGCTGTCCACGCCGAGCTCATATGTGTTACCTCTCTCTTTACGTCACTCCTTTTCATTTGTCGCCTGCTATGAGTAGCCATTGTGCGACCAGCCTACATTTAGAAGGGAGCGATTTCAAGGCTAATAAGCCATGTGTGACTCCCCGTCCAGCATGTGCTGGCTATATGGCACATTAACAAAAAAAAGAGTGAAAGAAAAGGGAAAAAAGTACATCCTTCTTGGACAAATGGTGACGACCACCGCTGATAAATCATCCTAATTTTATCTGATTATGCCATCTTGTGTCTTTAGCACAGAAATGTATTGAGTCAAACTGCAGGAGAAGAAGTTTTCCTGGCCGCCGCCTCTACAAGCGAGATGACAGAGTACATGCGTAGTCAGACCAAATTAGAATCAACTGTATTTGCCAAGAAAGGCTCCTCTTTTTTTTTTTTTTTTTTTTGAATGTGTGAGATGCTTTTGCTGCAATATTGACAAGTGACACTGACAACAAGGCTATACTTACATCTTTTTGCCTCTCTCTCACTGTCTCTCTCTTCCTGCAGCCATAAAGCAGCAGAACAGTTAAATCAGTGCCTCACAGGCCACAGATGAGCTGGGGGTTTAGCCCTCTCAGCTGTATTTCCTGCCCCATCATGCATCTTCACAAAACTTTGGATAAGGACTAATTCATGGGAGTGTGACTATAGAACCAACAAGGTGTCATGGAGAAGCAGATGTTTCTGTGCCTCCCCCCTCTCCAACTCAAATTCCTGTGTTTTTAACTTTGACACATTATAATGTAATGATGTGCAGCCTCTTTGACGTCATACATGGGTTGAATGATGATACAGAAAGTTCAATTGATTAAATGTATTAAAAATCCTCCACTGCAGCTGCAGCAGCAGCAGCTTTAAGTTCTACCCCCCCCAAAAAAACACTTTATTTTATCCTTTTTTTTCCCCTCCACATTGTCTCCTCGCAGACGCACGCCTCTCCAAGGTTCCAATAACGCACTGCCCACGCTGCGTGATTTCCATAAACTATGACAAAAAAAAAAAATTTATACTAAGAGAATGCCACTTTGGAAAGTTTTTGGTGCGCTGGCAAACAGTCAGACAAATATCACCTATTACTCATGTTACTTAGTACATTTGGGGCTTCACTTGCAAGCACAGCGCGTCGTCACTGCATAACAATCAGATGGCTGAGTGTTTGGCAGCAGAGCAACTGATGGAATTTTACTGAAAACAAGACTTTCGCCTTTGAACTTGCGCGTATATCCTCCAACGAAAAGTAGCTCTTTTTTTTTTTCTATTCTCCTTTTTTTTGTTTTGCTTCACACGCTCCTGGCAGTGTAGTTACGACTCTGGAGGAAGGTGGATTACCCTTTATTATTATTATTATTATTGTTATTGGTAGTAGTAGTAGTAGTATTATCATTATTATTATTATTATAATAGATATTGTTATTTCTCATCTGTCCGAAACAGACACCACACACTCCTTGACATAATTTGACAATGTAAGTATTTAATGTGCGTGTGTGTGTGTGTGTGTGTGGGGTGGAGGATTAAAGAAAGGGGGGTATGGGGGGGGGGGGCATTTTGAGCAGCAACAAGTTCCGCCAACAACTTGACACATGCATGGCTGCTGTTCATGTGATATTGGTGTCGTGCGTGTGTGCATATGTGTGTTTGTGTGTGTGATGAAATTGCATTTAAATGCCCATGCAGTTGTGCGTAAATGCGTAATAAGCCTTTGTGGCCCTGCGCCAAAGAGGGAGTCAACACAAACAAGTGGATTTGTGTGTGAAGTTTTTTTTGGTTTTTTCCCCTCTCTTTCTTTTATTTAATGTCTCCATCATTGGATGTAAAGATTAGTCAGGAACTATAATGTGTGTGTGTGAGAGTGTGTGTGTGTGTGTGTGTGTCCCTCTCCATAAACTTGGACCGCCGTCGCTTATTTCAATCACGTAAGACCCCCTAATGGCGTTGTCCGACCGCGGGTGTTACGCATATCTGTTCAAGCTCTTTCTGACAACGCAGCCTTGTTGATATTTGTCTTGACTGTGGAGAGAGAGCCACCACCATCACCACCACCATCACCATCTCCCACCAAAAAGGTGTTGTTGTTGTTGTTGCCTGCGAGAGTTTAAGCACGCCTGCCCGACATTGCAAAGGGTTATTAGATTCATACAAGTCAGCGAAGTGGTGGGCGATCTACTGAGCACAGCAGAAGTTCTCATATGATGACTTCAAACAAGACACATTACCTACCAGCATCTGTTGGAGTGAGTGGATATTAAGACACTTCTGTCTCCAGGAAGAGCGTAGGGCAAAATGGTAAGTGAGATTGCAATTGGAAAACACGCAGCATAATAAGGGGGATGATTACCGGTAAATAGTCAGTGCTTTGCTGATGTGGTCTGTCTGCACGGCGTTGCTGCTGCTGCTGCTGCTGCTGCTACTGCTGCTGGAAGGAAGGAAAGGAAAGGAAAGGGTTGGACTCAGTGGCTACACTTGAGAAACTCAGTGTATCGAGAGCAAATGTCTGCTGAGGCTGCTGTTGACACAAAGCTGGTGTGAGGAAGGAAAAGATTGTGTGGCTTTTCGTGGCTGATAGAAGGATATGCCGGTACAGTGAGAGGAGGAGAGAGGTAAGGAAATGTTACATTGTGTCTGTGCGCAAATGTGTGGATACAGTCTCTCTGTGTATGTGTGTGTGTGGGGATGTATGTTCTGTTTTTTGAAGTGCTCGTGTTTAATAATGAGAAAGAAAAAAAAGCAGCAGCAACATGTGCCTCTTGTCTGTGACACTTGTCATAAGAACAATGGGGATCCGTATCAGCCTTCATGCTGGTTGTCATTTGACACGAGAGTGAAGCCTCTCTTCTGTTTTTTTAGGGGGGGGGGGTGCGACTATGCACTGAATTGGACCGGCGTTATTATTATTATTATTATCATTATTATTATTGTTATTCCTGCTGCTGAGGGTGATGATGGTGGTGATGAGGCTATAAGGTGCTGTTATGTGGAAGGAAATGTCCGACTTACATGTCATCATATATTAACAGGACTGCATGGTGTGGGCAAAATAATACACGTGACAAGTTGAAGAGAGGAGAGAGGAGCAAAAAAAAAAAAAAAAAAAAAACATTTCAAAGTGGGCACAGACAGAAAAGTAGCTGATCTACAGTAGCAGATGTGTTGTTGGTCTCTCTCACTTCCAAGCCTTGGTTGTGTTGAGCTTTCAGCACGTTGGACAGAGACACTGGAGTCGTGCATGGACTAAAAAAAAAAAACCGCACAAGTGGACGCCAACTCTTCTCCTTCTTCTCCTTCTCCTTCTTCTTCCTCCTCTCTTCCTCTATGTGACCAAACTGGGACTGGTTTTTTTTTCCAACTTTTGGTAAGCTCATTCTCCCGGAGCCCCCCCCCCGTGTGATCTGACACAATTGACGGGATTTTAAAGAGGTTGGAAAGAAATATTCTAAGGCACAGGACAGGAAATAAAAAAAACAGCCGTGCGCTTTAAGATGTAGATGTTTTGGGTTTTTTTTTTGGTTCGTACAGAGCAGCGCGAAAGTTTTCCACGTTAGGGCGTCTGGTCGATTGTCGGTTAACACGTAAGCCCCCCCACACTGCGTTTAAACTTTTGGACATGCAAGTGTTCGCCGCGGAGATCTGACCACGCACTCAGTGGTTTCCAACACCTTGTTAAAAAAAAATAAAAAGAAAGGTAAGAGCTATTGTTCATGTCACTCTTTTTCTTAAGGCG
Source organism: Solea solea (assembly GCF_958295425.1). NCBI lineage: Eukaryota > Metazoa > Chordata > Actinopteri > Pleuronectiformes > Soleidae > Solea > Solea solea. The sequence continues at coordinate 4,090,536 of NC_081138.1, forward strand.
CTTCTTCTTCTGCTACTGCCCCCCTTTTCTTATATCTATCTATATGTATAGATAGATACAGGAACTTCATATATATATATATATGAAGTTGGTCTTATTCATAGTGTTTTAGTGTCGGCATCAGAGACCGAAATAACTCCGAACATGAAGCCGGATCCAAGTCACCATCATCCTCTTCATTATTCTTGAATTATTGCTTCATTTGTCCCTGCAAGATTGAAGTTAACCGTTTGTTTTTCATTTAAAACGGGCGACATCTGCGTGGGTATTCGTGCTGTGCTCTTGTGCGACGTGTAAAACTGGGGACTCGTTGTCGTTGCTTTTGGGGATTGTTGGTTTTTTTGTTTGTTTTTGTTTTTTTTAATAAGCTTCTTTTTTTTTTTTGCTTTGCTTTTTTTTTTTTCTGTGGAGTTTCCGAACGCTGTCACTGCTGCAACACGATTTGCGTAATCGTTGCGTTGTGCCTCATCATGCTCCCAATATGGGACTTAAAGACGCTGCAGTGATCCTTTTCCCCCTCACAGCCTGCACCTGCTCCATCTATCTATCTATCTATCTATCTATCTATCTATCTATCTATCTATCTATCTATCCATCTCTTCTCTGATCGTTTGATATCCCCTTGGATTTTGTTATCGACCAAAAATAGCCCCATACTCTTTTACCCCCCCTCCAACCCCCTCCATCCCTCTTTCACCCCCCCATTCCCCGTCATCGCCATCAAATCACTTGTGTTTTTACTACGCGACCGCTCCACGGTTTCATTCATAAGGTGCTTTTCACTTCACCTGCCTCTCTGCCCCCCCCTCCACCCCCCACCCCTCTACACGGCTCTGTATCAAATGCAGACTATATATATAGATATATATATCCATATATGCATATATAGATATATATATGTAAAACAAGGCCATTATGACTTGATTGTGTTTAAATTTCAGCCTCCTCTCTCTCACAGCATTACATTATTCCCGTGTTGAAATATTACAATAAAGATGGGCGTGGTCAAAGTGCCTCCACTGACACATAAGTGTGCGCGTGTGCGTTGATTTGATATGCACTTGTTCGGCGTCTTTCTTTCTTTATTTATTTTTTTTGATTTTTTTTGCGCCCGTGGTGTGGGAACGCGCGTGAAGCCGGCGGTGTCACGTGACGCCCGTCAGATTGCGATGATCGAGGTGACACAGGAGTGCTGTCTGTGTATGATGTGATGATTTTTGGTGATTGGGGTGATTTGATTGTGCGTGTGTGTGTGTGTGTGTGCGTTATTGCTGCCTCCAAAAAGAAATCGCACGTCGCTCCGATGCAGGAGCGGTGGATGTTGTTCTATTTCCTCTCCTCCTTTCCCACCCTGTCTCCATCTCTCCTCTTCTTTTTTTTCCCCTTTCTTCCATCAGATATTTCACATCGCGTAAAACTGGAAGAGAAAAGCCCCTAACGCCCACTGTTTCAGCCGAGTCCTCTCTTGCATCGGCTGCATTTTTCAAATAAATTCTCCCAAAACGAAAAGGTGAAAAAAAAAAATCCCAATTCATGAATTATACAGACTTCCCCCCGCTGGCTCCTTTCCTATTTCCCCTCCTTTGCTTTTTCCCTTTTTTTTTGTAGATCAATTTCTACACATTACAGCCCCATTACTCCTCATTTTTATATGACAGTGAAACCAAAATAGATCATATTCCTCATTATGGGCTGCCCGACATTCATAAAAAAAAAACGATCCTTGAATAAACGCTGCGTCGCAAACGCACGTTTCCCAGGCTCATATACGCAACAATGAAAGCCAATCAGTGAGTGATCTAACAAAAAAACAGTGAAGGATTTTCACATCACAAAAATGTGCGTGTATTTAAAACAGAAACAGGGAGAAAGAATGGCCTTTTTATTGTGTGCGCTTTGTTTGCTGCAGTGTGTTTTAATTCCGTCACAAATGTTGCATTTCCCCTGCAAAATGCCTGTTTTCTGGTATTTTTTATTATTATTATGATGCTTTTTTTTTCCCCCTCCATACTGAGACGTGGGATTATGGTGTGGGCGTGGGCGCGTCGGGTGGAGGAGGAGGGATGAGCGGAGGCGGTTTAGGAGGGGTCTGTGGGGTGGCACGACACACTTTGTATGTATGAAGGTTTTTTTATAGCACTTTTCTGCAATGTACGTCAGCGGATCACTCCATAAATGGGGCTGCGTGCGCTTGTGTGCGGGCGTGCGTCCGCCCGCGCGCGCGCCTGTGTGCGTGCGTCTCCGCGTGTGTTATCTTTACCGAGAATCTCCCCTCTCTCTCTCTCTCTCTCTCTCTCCCTCCATCTCTGTGAGTGAGTGAGTGAGTGTGTGTGTGTGTGTGTCTGCACTCTCAGCTCTGCAGAGTTGGGGTGGGCGTCAATAACAAACCTGATGGTAGGTTTCTCTGCAAAAATCAGATGAAATTCTTTCGGTAGGCCTGTTTTATTTCATGGGGAAAAGGGAGTAATAATGATAATAACAATAATAATAATAAAAAAAGAGAGAGAATAATAATGATATTGTAGATTTTTTTCATTCAGCTAAATGTGTTTTTTCTGTTTTTTCACGTTGGCCTTTGTGTGTCTTCTTCTTCTTCTTCTTTTTCTTTTTTGTTTCCTCCGCTGCGATCAATTCCTCTGCACTTTAGGGACTACACGGATTTGGGGTTTTCAGATTAAGAGCGTTTACATTTTCACCTCATTTCATTTCTTTAAAAGAACAGGTATTTGTGTGCGCGTGTGTGTGTGGGTGCGCGCGCGCGCGCGTGTGTGTGTGTTTTATAATAATAATAATAATAAATGTGTATTTCGGATTGTGCTGGCCCACTTTACCTCAACGTTTTTTCATTCATGAAATGTCTTATTTACCCACGCTGGTCTCTGTGTGTGTGTGTGTGTGTGCGTGTCAATTATAAATAGGTTTCGATTGATTATTTTTGGTGCTTTATCGATGGCGGAAATCGAGTCTCGCGCGCCTGTAGGTGGACGTCACAGCCTGAATTAATCACCTTAATCATGATTAGGATATACGTCGCGCGCCGCCGCCACCGCCGCCATTCACCACCAGTGCTGCTGCTGCTGCTGCTTTAGTCACCACCACCACCACCGTCCTCCTCCTCCTCCTCCTCCTCTTCATCATCTTCAACACCTTCATCCAATTAACAGGCTTGTTTAAACAAGTTCTGGCAGGAATCTTTCTTTTCTTTCTCGTGTCTCCCCCCCCCCACCACTCTTTAATTATCAGTTATTCGTCACAGTGGCGTGGATGTGGGGTAGGTTTGTGTGTGTGTTGTGTTTTTTTTCACAGTGACGATGCCCACGACACGTTATTAATAATCAGTGCGCGTGTGTGGAAATAGTTGATCTGAGTGTGAGGACTTTTTGTCTTATATGTCGGACCACTGCGGGACTACAGGGATTCATGATGATGATGATGATGTGCTCTGGGCTGCGTGCGTATACGTGGGGGTGCGTGCGTCATATGTATATATATCTATATATAGATATATACTATATATCTATATATACATCATATATATAGTATATGTTATTGGAAACGTGTATAATGGGGTAAAAATGGGTGTTTTTTTGATTTTGCTTGCAGGACATATTTGGACATTTGCATGTGGGCTGTGTTCTGTGGTGTGTGTGTGTGTGTGTGTGATTGGTGTGTTTTCATTCAGCAGCATTCAATAACCACGCAAAAGGTTATTGATGCTGTGCTGATATTGGATTGTGAGGATGGAGGGAGGGGAGGAGAGGAGGAGAGGAGAGGAGGGTATAAGCCAAGGAAAAAAGACAGACAGACAGAGACAGAGGGAGGATTAATAGCCTGTGGAGTGATTCTCAGTCTGTGCCACTATAGATATGTATGAGGATGTGAAAAGGAGGGAGCGTATATTTGGAGCTTAGCAGCCTGGTCTTCTGTGTCTGCCTGATGATTACAATAAAGGTTATTGTCATCACAGGAGGGATGGCATTAACTCCTCACACCGGCGTCTGATTATGAGCGACCTGCACCGAGTTTAAACTCATCAGCCTGGAGTTTTCTCAGCTCCCGTCCAAGCTCAGCCTCATCCCCCCAGTTTGACGTCACCAGACCTCATACGAGATGTTCCCTCAGCTGACGCGCTCCTTCTCCTTTATTGCTCAAGGAGGAATGCAATTTCCCTTTCATCAGAATCCCCGCATCACCTCCCTTTGTCCCCAGCCAAAATGACATTTCACAAAATGTCATTTCGTCCGTGTCTACACGGGTTCCTCTCTTGCACAAGGAGGCATAACTCCACTTGTTAAGTGCAGCTTTCGTCGGTGCCGACCTGTCAGCGTCGTGCTGCCTTTGGCAAGAGGAGCCTTGAAAGGTTATACAAGTGTGTCGTGTTGTCAGCTGCTGTGTGTGGCTGTTTCTTCTCTCTGCTGCACAAACAGCACCCAGCCCAGCCCCCAACCAACCAAAAAAAGAGAGAAAATGTTGTGATGTGAGAATGTGAGAAGAGAACTTCCCAACTGTTACTGTGAATCACATGTGTAGCCACCGACGAGGTGATTAAAACCTGCAGGAATCTGCCACAGAACATGGCAAAGACGAGCGCTTTCAACCAACACCGGCGGAAGTCGCTGCCACTGGCGTCGTATGGAGAAATCTTAAACCTAAAGAAATCTTACACCTCAGTTCCAATGACATATGGTGCTCCAGCACTTTTCGGGGTGGACTCTGGAGTCGGCAGCCAAGGCCGCTGCTGTCGTGCTCGTGTTTGACCCCGAAGACCCTGAACTGTCACAGCTCCCTCTCTGCTTTCACCAATTTCATTCACAACTTCATTCACTGCAGGCCTCCCCCCCCCCCCTTGAGCTGTGCTGTATTTGCAGAAATGAGAGGGACCATGTTGTTGTTTTTGCTCCTCTAATGAGATGCCAAGTGATTTATTTATGAATTACTTGTTTGGAACAGCCCCCATGTGCTGTGTGCATTTTTTTTTTTTTATCCTCTTTGGAGTCATGTCGCTCAGTGATTGCTGATGCAACTCTTTGTCATCCAGAGTTTGCCCTCACCTCCTGTGAGCCTTCGGGGAGGGCTATATCTATCTCTGTGTGTCCCCGGGTGTGTTGGAGGTGGGAGTGACTCATTAAGCAGGTGTGTTGCATCCACCTCCCATATACTGCTACATGCCAAACAAGAGCTCGCTCCGGCTCCACGAGCTCGTGCAGGGGGAAGAATCATGGTGGCAATATAGCAAACACATCACAATAAATCTTTGCTCTGGACCCGGGCCAAGTCACGGTGGGATAATGAGCTGCTATTTCCCCCATTATTGCTCACTCTTGTGTTCATCAGAGGTGGAGTTTCCAAAGCGTTCATCACCCGTTGAAAGGTTGCGGCTCCACTGACATCTTTATTTGAATTCGACAGTAGAAAAAGGGGGATTCATTGTTCCCAGTTTGTTGTGGAAAACAGAGCAAAGCATGCTTGGATCTCTGGATATTCAGATGCTTTTTTTTTTTCCTCCTGTGTAGCTGACATTTGGTAACATTTATAACCTGAGAAAGCTGTAGGGTTATTTTACACCGCAGAGCAACTTTGCAGGGGGATGTCGTCCATCTGTTATGTGGAGACGGCTCACTTGCAGAATTGCACAAGCGTTTTCCAAGAAGATCACATCTTTGTTAGACTCTGGTGGCACCCGGATGTCTTCACAGCAGCAAAAATAACAAAAAACCCTCATCTTAGCTCACTTTTAGGACTGAACTGACACACTGTAACAGAGGTGCATAGTTTAAGACTCAAATACCTTCATTCCTGAAGATGTGTTTGACATAAAAAAACACCCAGACTCCTATTTATATGCAGCACTGGTGCAAGAAATGCGTTTTTTTTCCACCCTTGTTTGACTAAAATAGGCCCCATGTGTGCATCACGACTCAGAACCTGGAGTCTGAAACTGAAACACAGTGCATGACACCTCTCTGGGCTTCCAATACGGAAGAGGACGGACTTGGCTTGACTTGTAGCTTTTTGCTGCTTAGACGTGAGTGTGCGCGGCGTTGGTGCAGGCTGCGCCGTTCGTATGCGGGCAAACAGAGGGGTGGGAGGCGGGGGGGGGGGATGCGCATGAATGTAGTTCCGCCTCGGGGCTGTTGGAGCTGGAGTTTGGTGGCGACCAGTCAGCCAGCGGCAGGTCACATGTTGCAGCGTCATTGTGTAGTAAAGTTACTGTATTGCGAAGAGGCTCCTCATTTCAGTTCCAGAGCTCTCTCTCTCTCTCTCTCTCTCGCTCTCTCTCTCTCTCTCTCTCCCTCCCTCCCTCCCTCTCGCTCGGTGTCTCTCTCTCTCATCCAGTGGTGCTGTGCCGCTGTGGCGCTTCTTCAGCATGCGACAACTTCAGTTTCAGACGATCTCTCCAAAGGAGCCGCGGTGCAGCAGCCATGGGAGTGCATTACCTCAGCCATGCAATTTCCACCATCAATAATTTAATCTATTTGCTCCAAAGCTGAAGACAGAGATATCGTGAAGCTTGTCGGGAGAGAACAGAGAGGGGAAATATACCCGCATTTAAGTCAATTACTCAGGGAGTTGTCCGACAACTCATCCCAGATGACACTGCTGTCCTGTTGAATGGTCTGTTTTACGACTGGGCAGTGAAAGGTATGTCTATTATTATTATTATTGTTATTATAATAACAACCATTGTCGGTGTTATTATTATGAGCAAGTTTTGTATGTGTATGTCTAAAAAGGAAAACAAGTACCGTGATCCAGTCCGGTCGTCCTGCGCGCAGACAGCGCCTCAGCCCGATATGCGTAACCTTATCCTGGCGTTCATTAATAAAAAAACGGGAGTTATTATGTTGATTGGGTTTCCAGTGGAGAGAACACAGGCTCAGCAGATGTAATCTGGAGAGAGAGAGAGAGGGGGAGAGAGAGAGAGCATGTTGTTTCATCATGATGAGAGCAGCAGTCTGAGCAATGTGACTGGTTATTAGAATTTTTGTGTGTGTGTGTGTGTGTGTGTTGTTGGGACTGGAGAGAATCCAGCGTGCCTCTGCACTTCATGCGTCAGCCACGTTTGTGCGTTTTAATAAGTGCGACTCCACGCTCATAAACAGCTCAACCGAAAACTTTTTCTTTTTTCACCCCCCACCCCCCCTTCTCTTTTCTGTTGCTGTGTTTGCTCATCTGACCTCACACCCTGTGACCACACACACACACACACACACGCAGTTTTTGTATGGTTGTTGGTTGGAGCAAAGGTGGGGAGAAGAAGAAGAAGAAGAAAAAAACTTTGATGAACTCATTAAGACTTTATAGGAAACTCGAGACCTAAACGCCCAGCGTCGGCCGGCCAACACACACTGTTGAAGAACTCCTGGACAGAATGAGCACGGATTAAAAAAAACAAAAACAAAAAAAAGTCTCATTTACAGCCGGGGCGCGCGGCTGAAAACAAAACAGCTTTCTTTCATGTGAGCATATCTCGCTGCACACGAGTTTGGGATGAATGGATGATGGTGTCATGATGAGTTAGTGATGTTCTTTCCGAAAAATGCCAAAGTGGAGCCAAATTCCTGCTCGGAGGTTGTGACTGAATGCCATACAAGTGAAGTTTACAACCTATTTACAATTACGCACGAGGGAAGAAGAAGGTGGTCCGTGCGTCCTGGGGAAAGGAGTTGACTTTGTTTTATCTGTCTGTCTGTCTGTCTGTCTGTCTGACTGAAGGAGACAGAAAGAAGAGATGGGAGGAAGGGAGAGAAAAAAAAAAGGAGCCCTTATTATATCACGGTCTCACACGCCCTCTAGTGCACAGACTCTGGTATTGCAGCGCTGTCACTTTGAACCTGCAGGTCTGTTGGTGTTTGTTGGTTAGTTTTCAGGTTTAAAGGAGTCATACGTTGATTTTTTTACCATCTTTTTTTCTTTTGCTAAGACAACACACGTGTGACTGACTTAAAAACTGTTGCATATCAACGATGTTTGGGGCTTTAAATGTGATTATTGTGTGTGTGTGTGTGAGTGGGATCATTCAGCAGCTTTCTGAATGCCGGGGCTTTCTGTGGCAGTGGCTGCGGTCGGGCTCCCGGGCTGCAGGTATAATCCTCCAGTAATGCTCGTCTCTTACTCAAACTGTGTCTGCGTGAAAAACAGATCTGGAAGGAGAAGCAAGCTTCCACATGTGTCAGCCATTGCTGCAGAACGGGGTCCTCGGGTTAAAAAAAAAAATTGTGCTGCATCTGTTTCTTTACATGGCGAACATGACAAAACATGTCGCGGGGTAAATAGCTCGCGCAGGCCTGACACAGCTCTGAACAAAGACAGGTGCCCACGAGGGAGCAAGGGAAAGAAATGTTGTTATAGGTCACACATTTCTATTCAAATGTAGCGGGGCACATTCCCCTCGTTCACCTGCTTGTTTTCGCCCTCCTAACGGTTTCCCCGCGACGTCTCGCGCGCCGTTAGCGGAGATGAAGCCATAAAGTGTGTTGACATGTGCGCGGGGGGGGGGGGGGAGACTGGGGGCACATTACGGGCCGTGCAATAATACGAGTCATGCTAGCCCTTTCATGCTTTGGAGGCACTTTTCAAGCGTCTGTCAAAGGAGACATTTATCACTTTAATCCCCACCTGGCGCGGAGAATAACCGCGCGAGGGGCTAAGTTACATATCGCTGTCACACGGCGCTGCGCCTCTCAAAGCAGACGAACAGGTGGTCATCTGGAGATGCCGAAGCCAAACAGTGCGCCACGCACTCACCTGCCCCTATTGTCCTGGGTGTTTCATGCTCCGGGCGTGTGCATAAAGCCGTGTTTGAAAAGCAGTTATTGCAGCAGGCTTTATTCATCTCCACTCCGCGTTATTAGCTCAGTATACTCATCGCGGGAGTGACTTACGGCTTTGATCATATTACACTCACATGACCCCGTGTATTCCATTTTAGAAGTGTATAATGAAGGTAGAGGAAAAACCCTTGCGATGGCGACGATGGATTCTGCAGGAAAAAAAAAAAGTAGACGAAGCTCCTCTCTTGGTTTATTATTCATGCTCATTATTGTTAACTCACAGGCCGCGTTTTTTATTAACTGCGAAATCCTCATAAAAAAATCCTTCGTTCACTGGATGTATAAAACCAGAGCAAAACCAATCAGTTGTCACATTTAGCCTCTGGTTGATACAAGCCAGAGCTTCTCCACCAGTCCCATAGCAATTAAATGATTCATTGGCTTTATCGCATTTTAACAGGATGTTGATTGAGAGCATAAGCCATATTGATTGTCCTGATGGAAACAGGAAATCACAGAGATAGAAATAAAATCATTTGTTGTTCCCGGTGTGAGGATACCCGGGGGAACGGCATGCAATTGCACACTGTTGAGTGGCATTACCCCCAGCAACCTCCTCCCCTCCATTCTCTCCCCTATGGAGACCTGGAAGAGACGTCATCTGTGGTTGTTATGCTGCGAAATGACGCCGGCACTCTCTCCACCCCCTGCTACTGCAATATTACCCCTGTGGTCTGTTACGGAAGATGCAGCACTCTTCGTCTGCACCATTTCCAGCATGAAGTTTGACGCCTAACAGTAATCAGCTCTCTGCCGTCATTTCCCTCATGTGGAAGTGGAACCATTTGAGCTCGATGCTGATAATAATATCAGCCTAAATGCATCCTACACATAAAGCTCATGACTGGGCCTCTGTCCCGTAAACCTACAGGATTTTCTGTGCTGGGAAGCCTCACAGAAGATTCTTCTTCTTGGAACCCACCATTGTAGGGTTAATGCCTGTGATGCCTTATTGACAGTGGTAATTATTAACTCCTTGTTCTTGGCTTTGTTCCTCATTGTTGTTTTAGTTGATGAGAGGAAAAATACCCCCCCCCCACCCATCTCTCCCTGCAAACACATAGAAGCTGCCTCTCCCCACGCCCTCCTCCCCCCCCCATGTAACACGTACACTCACACTCACTGTGGAGGGAGCACGTCACAGAGCTTGGGGAATGAGCGGCTCATTAAGAAGAAGGATGTGATATTTTGAATAGAGCCTGTGAGACTCCCAGCACATCTATTTTTAGCCCAGATACCTCTATGGCAGTCGCCGTGGTGTCGGTTAATTGCAGCCACGGCCCCAGATACCAATTAAGAATGAAACAAATGCTTTTAAGGTGGGGTTTTTTGCTCCTCCCCGTCGGAGAGGTCCTCCTCATGTCCGTCCAGAGTGGGGGCAGTGAGCGTGTTTGCTCGGGTGTGTTTTCCTGTATCAGGTCGGGACATGCGGCGTGCTGTTAAAGCCTCGGTCCGGCTATTTTTAAATGAGCCCCAGTGGAAGGCAAGATCCAGGTTTCCTTCTCATGATGCTTGCTTGTGTGTCTGTGGCTGTTGGATGCCGACCCATGTCTCACTGACTGCTGCGAATCTGAGCGCTTCTCAAAGGTAAGGGATGCGTGTGTGTGTGTGTGTGTGTGTGCACTCAGGCAGGTTGATTTGCCGGTGGAAGGACGAGCGTGGTGCCGCCGCTCTCCGGAGCCTTGAGCCTCAGCGCTTCGGGGAGCACAGTGTGACGCATCTTTCTGTCATTGAGTCTTGTTTTTCGTGACGTCCGGTTAGTGTCACCCTCCGCCGTCCGCCTGCCAAAGACAAACGGCGTCCCTCAACAAACTCCTTCCTCCCATTCATGAGTGCAGGGGTCTCATATCCGATGTGATTCACCAGCACCAGACCATAATACTGTCAGTGGTGACACAGACACGGCATTTCCCATGGGTGCATGGGTGTTGCTATAGTGACCTTTTTTTTTTATAGTCAAATTATAATACATGAGCTCTTCAAACAAACAAAACAAACAGAGGAACAGTCCTTATGTAAACACAGCGCCTCTCTGAATGCTGTCAGCTCACTGCTCACCTGGCTCACAAGGCCCATTATCTGCCACCTGTCACTTTTATTATGCATCTAAAACGATTGCCTGTAAGGCCTTTACCCACACACAACGTGTAAGAATATAATAATTAGAACATTTTTGTTCTCAGAAACTCAGAAAACAAAGTTTAGGCTTCTGTTTCATGTGGTTTTGGACACAGAGTCAGATTAAAGAGGCAGAATAGGAACTCCTGTTCTGTCATGTTTGGGCATCGGTCGGCCTCTGATAGAAACATTCAGCGTGTCAACAAACCAAGTTCATAAAACGTGGGGAACACATGAGCTTCACAACTCGGTGGTTGTAAATGAGTGGCCGTTGTAACATCCTGCCGAGATAAACTGTTTACACTTTAACACACGAGTAAAAAAAAACAAAACAAACAAGAAGAGGCTTGTAAATGATAGCAAGCCCGTGAGGATGTAGTGACATCTATTTGTGCTCTTTTATCTTTAGTAATAAACAATCTCTCTGACGCCGCGGGAACACAGCTTTTGTGCGTCGCTGCCAACAACAATAAAAAGCGACGCCAGACTTCACATCGACACAGAACGATTACAGTTTGCAAACACGGGCGACGCCGTGCCAATATCAGTTTAATAAAAGAGAGTCTGTGATTATTTCAAGCTCTCCCTCTCTCTCCAAGGAAGAGCAGTGCGCTTAAATGAGACGAGATGTTGAGAAGAAACGTGGATTGAAAATGACTAACTGTCTTGTTCTCTCTCCTCCCCTCTCTGTCTCCTCCCTTTTGTCTCCCCCCTCCAGTTCCACCAGGTTAGAAGAGTGATGACCATCCTGTTCCTTACTATGGTTATTTCATACTTCAGTTGCATGAGAGCTGCGCCCCTGAGAGACGCCCCGGGCATGCGGGGCCACCGGACGGAAGGCTACTTGGGCGCTGCCGCCGCCGCCGCCGCTGCCGCAGCGACGGCCGCACGAGGCCACGGGACTCCACAGGGCGGCAGTGGGCCCGGCCAGCGCGGGGAACTGCCCTCGCTCACAGACACGTTCGAGCAAGTGATCGAGGAGCTGCTGGAGGTGGAGGGGGAGGCGGCGCAGCTGGGACAGGGGGCTGATATGAGCCAGGGAGGCGGGGGCCCTTCCTCTGCGGTCACCGCAGAGAACAAGGATGTCAACCTGTACGACTCGCGGGTGATGATCAGCAACCAAGTGCCTTTGGAGCCGCCCTTGCTCTTTCTCCTGGAGGAATACAAAAACTATCTGGATGCCGCTAATATGTCCATGAGGGTGCGGCGACACTCCGATCCCTCACGGCGCGGAGAGCTCAGCGTGTGTGACAGTATTAGCCAGTGGGTGACAGCTGTGGATAAAAAGACGGCAATAGACATGTCTGGGCAGACAGTTACCGTCATGGAAAAGGTCCCTGTCCCCAATGGCCAACTGAAGCAATACTTTTATGAGACCAAATGCAACCCCATGGGGTACACGAAGGACGGCTGCAGAGGAATAGACAAGCGGCATTATAATTCCCAATGCAGGACAACCCAGTCCTACGTGCGAGCGCTTACCATGGATAGCAAAAAGAAGATTGGCTGGCGGTTTATAAGGATAGACACTTCATGTGTATGCACATTGACCATTAAAAGAGGGAGATAGTGTATAAAATGTATAGATTTTATTGAAGAGTTTAAAAAAGAGAATAAAGAGAAAATATCTATTTGTATATATACATAACAGGGTAAATTATTCCGTCAAATGAAAATTTTATGGACTGCATGTAAAAAAAGATGAAGTTTATACAGTAAAAGTGATACTACAGTCTATTTATTGAACATATTCATGACCTTGTAAACAATTAAAAAAAATCTGATCAGTCATTTGCGCCCAGTTTAAATTACTATATCACATTCCTCAAGACATTGTGATTTGTTTACGTTGCCAAGAATTAGACAAAAAAAAAAGAGAGAGAGACAAGGAAGAGAAGGGAGAGAAAAAAAAACCAGGCAAGGAAAAGAGCGAGAGAGAGGACAGTTCCATCGTCAAAGGCTTGCATGCTGCTTCAATTGTGAATTGAGAAATCCTCCACTAACAAAAAAAAAAGGATATGATGCTGACCAAAAAAAAACAATAAAAAAAAAACATTCCGTTTACATTCTCAGCAGAAAACAACTTTCCTCTCAAGTAATTTATCTGTTTACTGTTCTAAACTTCTCAAGGTAATGTTGAAATTACATACTATGTCAAGGTGCTGTTGTCAAAGCTTTGCTGTTTATTTTTTTATCCCCACCAGAGGACAAGATATATATATATATATATAAAAAGAAAGTATATATATAGATATGCATATACATATGTATATGTATATATACATATATACATATATTCATTGACATGTTTCTGGGTTAATATTATTCATTTTGTATGTTGTGAAGTTGTTTGCAATATTAAACTGAAATATTTGAAGAAATAAAAATGACTATAGGCAAATGAAAAGCAAAACCAATGTCGATAAAGTTTCAACAGTGCATTTCTAGGCCCAGATAAACTTTATTATACAGGCAGGCAGGGAGGACGCCAGACACACACACACACACACACACACACACACACACACACACTGGTTTTCATGACTTCAGAGGTCATTGCATTGACTTACATTCATTTCCTGGGGACTTACTCGAACCTTAACCATAACTACTATAGGCCTAATCCTAACCCTGACCCCTGACCTCTAACCTTAACCTAACCCTGACCTCAGCATAACATGTCTTCACCTTAAAATGTACTCATTTACATTATGGGGATTTTTGTCCCCATAAGGAAGACAAGTCCCCATAATGTGACTGTGGAAACAGATTTAGGTCCCCAAAACATGAGGAAAACCAGACGCACACACACACACACACACACAAAGAGGTTCTTTTAAGGACTCTCCTTGACCTCCATCCATTTGAACAGCCAATCCAAATCTCAACCCCAGTCCAAGTGAGATTCTGCCTCAGTAGGGACCAGGTTTTACTGGTCCTGACACAAGGTCCTCAAGAGGAAATACAAACAAACACACACACACACACACACTGCTCCATAAAAACAAAGAATGGAGTTGTTATACATTTTTACAGGCTGTAATGAAATCATTTATTTTCCAGTGCATTGGAACAGCAGTAAGACAGCGTTCTGGGTGGAGACCACGTATATTTACCAGCTCTGGGTGTTACTCAGTGTTATATTGGGGGGGGGGGGGGAGGAGAATTATATCATTTATAAACCACTTCCTGCTTCAGCACATTCATTTGAACACTTTGTTCAAACGACTGTGCTTTTGATGTTTTTCGTTCTCCCATGAATGCACATGTGAAACATCGCGATGACAAGGATTTAGCATCACGAGTTTAAAAAACACACACAAGTGCAGACAAGTGTAAGTACGCCACAGTTGCATGACAGTGGCTGGATTCACCCACACACACAAACATTTGTGTACATAAAAAACATGACAGCCAGCATGCTCCTGTTGGTGCACGGTAATCCCGTCTTGAAATCTACAACAAAAGAGCAATCATTGCAGATTATATGCAGCTGTGATCACAAGGTGAAGCCTCGCGGTGCCCGGGTTAAACGGCTGCCGCGGCTCCATGTCAACATTCCCTCCGACAGGCGATAATTCACTGCATTGAATTACCTTTCACTCACCGAGTCTGGCTGCCATTGTTCAAGGTTATAGCGAGATAATAAAATCTGAAAAACACATTTCGGATGGATGAGACACTTCTATATATACAGGATGAAAAAAAACTTCACCCCAAAGCTTCGAATACACGTTTGTTTGCATCAAACCACCTCATTTTACTGCGTCTTCATCCGCCTGAAGGTAAGTGTGACCTCTGCGGAGAACCAGAAATGGCATGTTGAGATTTGGAGAAACAAATTGCTGAATCGAGGAAAAAACTTTTTTTTTCTGTGAGCAGAGAAAAGATGCTCCACTTTCTTCTCGGCTTGGATCCTCCAGAGAAGCTTGATGAAGATGCTGTGAGTTACTTTTTTATATGTAAGAAAAAGAAAGAGAAAAAAAAGAGAGAGAGAGAGAGCAAGTTGAGGATTAAAAAGAGAGTCTAAGACAAGCATAGCATAAATCACCTGTCATCCAAAACTGAGCTTTCTCATTATGACCTAACAAGCCAAGTCACAATGAATTCATTTATTACCCTAAGTCATTTCATCCTTTGGGAGGAAAAGCAGTTGTATTGCACTTTTTTCCCCCCGCGCAGAATGCAGAACAATGAATCAAACCCTCTGGGATGTGTGTACAAGTTATCTGAACTGCACCATTTATCACGAGCGGACACCTCGAGCTATTTTTGTTAAGCAAAGCTTAAGCGAGAGAAAACTTCCGTCTTCCAATTAAATTAAAGCAATGAACCTAGTTTCTCTGAAATCACCAGCTGGGTTTACGCCGGGGCTACATCTACTGTACTGTATGTTCACAGGCCGGCCCACATTGTGCTTGGGCGATCATAAATCATGCATGTTGGTAAGTCTTACAGTATGATTTCACAATGAAAAAGGAGGTCGCGCTTCCACAATGGGCTTCTCAGCCGAGTGCTAAACCCCCAAAATAGCAAGTACATTCATAAAGGTATGAATGGTAGCACATCCCAATTCAGCAGTCGGTGCAAAGTGCCCACATTCACTTTTTTTTCTCTCACCAGATAGTAATGCTGTACTTTTTTAACAATGATTTAACACTTTTCAAGCTTTAATGCATGAAACAAGAAGACAGAGGAGGGAAAATGGGCTCATTGTTCACTTAAAAAGAGCCAGGAATTGCTGCTTCTTCAGGTCAGACTCCAAACAGCGATGCCACACAGAGGGCAGGTTTCATCATCTGTCGAAGGGCAGACAGTGCCATCACCACTTGGGTGTGGTCAGAGCAAAAGTGAGTCTTGTCTGAATGTTCAGAGAGAGGGGGAGAGAGAGAGAGCAGTCTGCAGCAGTTTCCCTGCAGGATCATGTATGGGAGTCACAAGACGCGCTGCAGCAGCCGGCCAGTAGAGGACAGTAGAGAGTCTCATCCTTCCCAGGTGTCAGCAAACACACTTTTCCTGCTCCAGTTGCACCGCAGCACATCACGTAACAACTCCTGGATTTATGAACATCCATGTTGGGTGTATGATAATTGAATAGCCCACGTTGTATTGCTCTTATTTTATTATTTATCAGTACCATGGAGATGGGATCAGGTAGCACACACAAGGCCCAATATGAGCACCTCACATTCAGAATAATCCAAGTCACCAGTAAACACTGTCTTAATTTAGAGTTAAATCTCAGCCACAGCAGTATTTACATTTTTGAGAGACATGTGTATCTACTACTGTGCAATTTACAACATTCTGATATAGCATAACATGTAGAGAAACATTTGTAGGATTAGAGAAGTGCTTATAGTATTAAAGAGATATTTGATTAGTTCTATTTGTTATAGTTTGCAGTTGGAATTCATATGATAGAAAAATAATTGAAATCGCCTTGTAATTCAAGGTGTAGTTAGAAAAGACGCATTCACGGACGACAATTTTCAGAGGAAAAGAATAGGAAAAGAACGCGCTGTGCTGGGTGGGTTTTCCCACCTCTACAAGGGTTCGTGAACGCACCATGACACTGGCAGCTAGCCTAGCCGGCTAACTTTTGCTAATCTGATTTATCGCCTGAGTTAAGCACACGTAACGTGAGCCAGGATTATCAAATTTCAGTTTTCCACATCCAGCGTTTAACACACTATCTACCTGACGCCGAACAACCACTCCGCACAAAAATGGCATCGCTTGGGGAGCCCGTGCGACTGGAAAGAGGTAAAGTTAATTGGCTAGCTAACGTTAGCTTAGAAATATTTGTTGTGGTCCCAGGGAAGCGTTAGCCTAGCTTAGATAGCATTAGCTCACCACAGCTGTGATTGTAGTTTTGGGCTTCTAGCTTTCTTCTGTAGTTGGGTAATGTCATACTAACAATAAAGTGTGGATAGTTTTTGTTTATTCTCCAATAATTGTGTATATGTTTCTGTCGCCGAGCTAAATAAACAAAGGTGTTTATGGCTACACTGGTTAACCTAGGGCACTAGCTTACAGGGTAATATGAGTTAGAACCATGGTTACAACAGGGAGTGATGGAGCTGCTTTGATAAAGGTTTCATTTTTATCAGCAGAAAAACACTCCTGTGTACACTTTGCTATATAGACTATATATAGGGTTGAACAGGAAGAATAGTTTACATTACATACTTTATTCAACATTAATATTTTGTTCTATTAAAACGCAGACATTACCGCCTGCTAACACACTGCGACGGGACAGAAGAGAATATAACTGATTTATACTTCGACAAATGTACAGTCTCCTCTTTGTTGGGTTTACTGATATGCATGATGAAGGTCTTCAGAGTAAAGGTGCAGTGGCCTTTCTGTAGTTGTTATCTTTCTTTCAAACTATCGCATAGTATGTGCATAGTATAATTCAATCAGTTTCAGACTTCTTCAAGGACTCCTGTTCTTGTGAAATAATAAAAGTGGCATATGGAATAGCTACTCAACACATAAATGAAGTCCAAGACCTCAAATTAGTTTATAATAGTATCCAGTATCTAATAAATATATATATGTCTTCATTCTTAAAAGGAGGCATCTGTTCCAGTGTCTCCACAGCTGGGACAGCATTAACAGTGCTGATTGTGATGTTGGACAGAACCAAAATTAAATCACTAACTGATGCCTCAAGTTGGTAAATATGTTTACAACAGTCCTAAAACAGCTTGAAGAGTATTGACTTGAGCTGACAGAAACCGTTGCACAGGTGGGAACAAAAGGAACCCACATTTTGGGGTCATAAGTTAATAAACCACTGCATATTGAAGCCATTTTCAGAGTTTTATGACTTAGTTTGTTCACAAATAAAAGTAAGAAGAGTCAGTTCAGTGTGTGGTTTTTTTTTGCATTTGATCTTGTTTTTTATGTTTCTGTGAGTGATCTACTAGCACCTGGATGTAATCAAAGTTTATTCATGACATAAACATTGAAATTAAGGAAAGGAATGTTTTTAAAACAGAAAATGACAAATATCGTGTGTCAAACCTAATATTTCCAGATCTATAAAAGTATGAATACCAAAATCTAGTCACTCCTTTGCTTATAACCTGCATTTTTAGAAAAAATCACGGAAAAACTTGTTATGTTGCTCACAGACACGCCGGCAAACATAACCTCCTTTTGCAGAGGTAACGAGGAAGTAATTATATAACAGCACTAAAATTGACTTTAGTTGCAGCGTATCATTTACCACCTTGGCTTGTTTTGAAGCATGATATATTAAAGGATGCCAAATTGAGTTATGTAGATTCATAACAATGTTTGTTTATCATTAGATAATGATCATGCTTCCATACTAGCATTTATAATGAAAACAAATGCAGTGCAAGGGAAGGTAAATACAGTCTCAGACAAATTAAAAACTTTTTAATAAGCAGCAGGTTTATTATGATTTCAGCTCAATTAATGTATGCATTTTTCAAGTGGTAACACCAGGTGTGTGTTTGTTTTTTAGATTTATATCAGTGATAGTTGACATTCACATAAGTTATTGCCAGTGTTAATGTATGTTTTTGCAGATATCATTACAAATAAAGCTTGATGGTGTCATATTTGTTCTTGTTGGCAGACATAAACCGTGCTATTGAACTGCTTGATAAGCTCCAGAGGACAGGAGAGGTGCCTCCTCAGAAGCTGCAGGCACTGCAGAGGGTCTTACAGAGTGAATTCTGTAACGCTGTCAGAGAAGTGAGATTTCTTAAAGCATATCGTAAAGTCATTATTATTCTCCTCTGATGTGTGACATTACTGTCTGCTCATCTTTTGAAAAATGTACATATTGTCCAACAATGTCTTTTCAGGTTTATGAGCACGTGTATGAAACAGTGGACATCAATAGCAGTCCGGAGGTCAGGGCCAATGCCACAGCTAAGGTAAGCCCAAGTCATCAAAAGCTTTAACATTTCACTCACGCACACATCTTTGTTTTCCACTCTGAGTTTTTAAATGTGCTCTACTTGAACTTTTCACATTAGCCATGTTTACATGGACACAAATAATCATTGATTAATGTAAACACGCATGTACAAGTTGTCTGAAAGAAATTTTACTCCCATCAAGAGTTTTTGTGTTCCACTGTTACTGCGATCATTCTGGTTTGTATTATCATGTGTCTGCGCTGCTTAATTGGGACATATTTCTCCCTTTGATGTTGCTGGAAATGGATAGATACATAGCAAGAGCACAAAATAAATAAATGGTCTGGAGCCGCCACAGTTTTCTAATTAGAGACTTCCTTAGAATTTTGGATTGTGGGGCAGTAACTTAAGTGCACTTGGATTGATGTAAATGTCCTTGTGCCCTCTCTCTCTCTGTTCATCAACCACATTAGCGGTATGAACTGCTGATCTTGTAGCTTCATTATAGTGAACTGAAGAAACAAAAGTGTTGTTTGAATAACATGATGTTGGTCCATTTTAAAAAAAATAAACAAAAATGACAAATGCGATGGGCAATTGCACAGTTGGTCTGCAACGATTGATTGATTACTGAATTGATTAATGTTTTCTAGTGTTTATCTGATTAAATGTGAATATTTTCTGCATTATTTGCCTTGCATAACAAAGAAATTATTAAAACTCAATCATTTTGGTTTATGGACAAAGCAAGAGAACATCATTATTTTGAGGTTTGGAATAACTAATCAACATTTATCAACTTTTTTGACCTGTTAATGGACCAAACTACTAATTGATTAATCCAGATATTATTGCTGCAGCCCTAGTGCACGTAAATCGTCTTCTATTTCAAGACAATGGGACAACCCTGCACATGTCAAAACCGTTTATTCTGATTTAACGCTTGATACACGTGTCATAATCAGATTACTTATTCTTACATTCATGTAAATTTACACGTGTAATCCAGTAAATTAAATGATACACAGCAGTTTAAGATCACCCTCTTTTGATTTGTAGGCTACTGTGGCAGCTTTTGCAGCGAGTGAGGGACACTCACATCCACGTGTTGTGGAACTGCCCAAGACAGAAGAAGGCCTGGGATTCAACATAATGGGCGGAAAGGAGCAAAACTCCCCGATTTACATCTCGCGGATCATCCCAGGAGGCATCGCTGACCGCCACGGAGGCCTGAAGAGAGGCGACCAGCTTCTCTCTGTTAATGGGGTGGTATGTTAAAATCACACAATCACAACGTTCTCGACAAAAGTAACTGCAGCCGCCAGGTCCCGAGGATTTATAACCCTGACACCCGTCTGTATGCTACTAATTATTTTGTTTATGGAGGAGAACATTAAAACCATCTGCAATGTTTGAAAAAAAAAACGCAATCGTGTCCATCAGATTGGGAGGTCGTGCCTTTTCATATTACTGGCTTGAGACTCTTTATATTTCCTCTTGAAGACTTGTTACAGCAATTCCTCTTTTCATGTTACTTGACATCAT
This sequence comes from Solea solea, assembly GCF_958295425.1. Classification (NCBI taxonomy): domain Eukaryota; kingdom Metazoa; phylum Chordata; class Actinopteri; order Pleuronectiformes; family Soleidae; genus Solea; species Solea solea. Next base: position 4,110,943 of record NC_081138.1, read on the forward strand.
ACGCCTCCAGTATTTTTAGCAAAGAACTTGCTTTTCTGAAAGTTTACATTCAACATTCTCATTGTTTGCAGAAACAAGATGAAATGAAAGCTAGCCTGTATCCAGTCTCAAAGAAGTGCAGCATTTGTGCTGCGTGTAATGGAAAAGACTGGTTGGAAGGAAAACTTAGGACAGATAAGGACACCAGCATGAGTCATTGTCTTTGCTTGTTCTAAACATGAATGTTGACATTCTAGCATCCAGACGGAGGCTGCTCGCAGGCACATGTGGATTTAAACAATGTAGGCCTCTGGTGTGCCTGGACATTAACTCTGGAAATCTTTTATGAGAACGGAAATGCGTTCATCACATTTAATAGGCCTCAAGGTTTTAAAAATACCCTGCAGGGCATCTTTCAGGCTCTTTCACATTAGTCACAGGCTTCAGCAGTTTCTCTCTGTTCTGCAGAGATTGTTAAAAAAAGATTCGAGATCAGCCGCACGTAATCATCCAATTGACTTTGGTTATTGCTTTATTGTTGTTCTCATTAAAATGGCCAAATGAAAATGCTTTATATGGTGTTTTTTTAAGCAGGGTTAAGCTGCTACCGCGTTCATTCCAGTTCCTGTAAAACACTGGGTTCATTGTTTCTTCTGAAGACACTACATATCGAACGTAGCCTTGAGTTTCTCTAGATAAACGGCTGTTTGATTGTAACCAAAAATGTTACTGTACGTTCTGTGTTTCTTAGAGCGTCGAAGGTGAGCACCACGAGAAAGCGGTGGAACTCCTCAAAGCAGCTCAGGGCACGGTCAAGCTGGTCGTGAGGTACACGCCCAGAGTCCTGGAGGAAATGGAGTCACGCTTCGAGAAAATGAGGTCGGCAAAGCGTCGGCAACAGAACAACTTCCCCAAGTAGGATTTGTCCCCATCGGTGGCCGGCTCCCCACCTCTCTTTTTTTTTTTTAACCCCCCCCCGCCCGAAACCACAGCACATGTAAGTTCAAACAGTAGTTGCCGCTCACACATTCTGTACATTATGCCTCTGCTCATCTTTGTAGCCTTTTTAATATTCACCATTGTTACCATACTAGACACTAGGACTCTCCATGAGCACTAGGATCATTGATGATGGTTGCCAGTGTAGGCGGTCTCTCACACATGTGCATTATTTTTGAATTGGACAGTTTGAATGCAACTCTGAGGCCATCTGCAGAGCTCCTGTGACTGGAACGGTAGTGTTTGTAAAAAAACAAAAAACACAGACACTACCAAGTGCCTCAGGGCAAACACATTTATCTTCTGTGTGTTGTTTTAATGGTTTAAAGTCAAATGCCGGTTATTAAATGGCTGTGGCAGGGATTACTACATGATTTCTCTCAAGTAATATTGTCATTTTTATGGCCACTGCACATGCAGATACAGAGTAGCTGAGAGCTTTGGAGGAGCTGATGTTGAATTGTCCAAAAGAAATATGTTTAATAAGGGAAACCACTGTAAGGTCACTCTAAATCAAAGGACGTGGATTGTCTGTAAGGTTTGTATCTGGCAAAGTTTTCACACTATGAAAGAATTCAGCAGGTGCTAACACTAATGTCTCAGCTAACTGTCGACTTAATTCCTGCCGTCAGTCACTCGCATGTTTACGTTTGTGGAAGTCGTAAACCTTTATGATTTATTTGTCTTGACACAGATCAGGAATTACCGCTCCGTTATTGCAACGGTACTTTGGACAAGTCAGTTTCTTTGCTAAAAAAAAAGAAAGAAAAGAAAAACTGCTTGTTCATATTATTCGCATCATTTAGTGCAGAGCAAAGTAAGACATGCGTCGTATCTCGTGACTTGGATGAAAGCTTTACTGAATGAAGTGGCGTTTTTAGGGCATCGCATTGTAAATCTGCCATTTTGTTACTCCACGTCTTACTCAAAATAAAACATGCAACCTATGAAGCTTTTGGTACTTTTATATCCTGGAATCATTAATATACTATTAACGAGTAATAATTGCACCCATCAGACCAGACCTTGTGTAAGCATTAAGATTTAAAGACGAAACTAAGGCTACATTTCATTGATTTAGTGGAGCATTATTTTCCTATCTAAGATTAAAAACAATTCCAGGGACCACCTTATGATTTAGAATTAGAGTAATTTGGTGATAAATTGTTCAAGTGTAAAGTAATTTAAAGAAACAATGAAGGCATTTAATGAATGAATTTTACCCCAGAGAACCACTGATTGTCCTGTAACTCCACATTTATTACACAGAAAGCACACAATAGCATTAAGATAATCGCGATAATGACACGTGATATTTTATTACTGAATACTGCCACTGTCATTAGCAGTGCTGATATGATGCCAAACCTGTGTCAATAACCCTCAATAATACTGTATCACAATCCCACGTAACAGCATGTAAACAAAGTTTTATGTGCGTTTGCAGAATTAATTGATATTGTATTGATATTCCATGTATTTCACTCACCTCAGCATGGACACGGATTTCTCTACGATATTTAATGATTGCTTTTCTTGCTTTTCCATTTCAGTGTAATGATTGTGTGTTGAAGCCCCTCCTCGTTCAGTCTTCCAGTGTTTGGGAAGAGCGTTTTTTTTTTTTAATGTATAGTTTCCATGGTAGATGCAGTATCTTGTATATAGCACATACACTAGGCTTTAGCTACAGTATGTAAGCCATACTATTGTCCAGTCTCAGGATCAACAAAGGAAGGTGGTAACAATTATTTATCTAACTGGTGAGGAATTTAAATCAGCGGTGGAGAAAAACACAATTTCTTTGTAAAACTAAAACTCTTCAGTCTGTCTTTGAGTTTCCTGCTCACATGTCCTCTGATGTTTTTTTTTTCTTTGAATGCAGTATATTGTTAAATGGATCATATCCAGTCGAGTGTGTCACTTTGCAAGTGTTTTGTTCAACCCGACGTGATATAATGACCATAAACGGCTGTACAGTTGTCGTGACCCAGACATCTGAAAGTAGGTCCACTTAATGCTTTCCATTTGACTTTGTGTTGTAGTTACTCCAGAGCTTTTTATTCTTTGTTTTCATTTTGGTCGTTTTTTTCCCACTATCTTATCGAAAATGTTGTTTCACGATTATTATTATTATTATCAGTGCGTTGAATTTTTTTTCCCCCCACAAGACGATTAGTCAGTCATTTTTGTGTCAGTACAGCAAAAAGTTGTCTTATTTTTCTCTGTTATAGTCAACATACATTAACTGGTGGCTGTTTATTATCACTAGTTATGTTTACATGTGGAAAATGTCTGCATTCCATATGGATTATTTTCCGACTGGCATTTACAGCTTCGTTCCCCCGTTGTTGCACGTGTCCGCTCGTCCCTTCACTGTCCGCTATCCGCCTCATTTTCCCCTCTTCTTCCTTCCGCGTCTGAATTTTCTTCCCTTTTCCCGCAGTAGCAAAAAGGAAATATGTCACCAAACCAGGAAGTCACCGGCCACTTGTGTCCATGTAAACATAGCTACTGAGTCGGATTTTTTTTTTTTACTATGTTCACAAAATAACATGCCAGCAAATTAAATATTGCAAAAAAAATAGCGGATAAATTCGGTGTGCTCCCCTTTAAACCATTTTAATCTTGTAAAAAATTGCTGAATTGTCCGAAGCAGATCAACTATCTATGCAAGATCATCTAAAAAACTTTGAAAATCTCTTGTTTTGGTGCAAAAAAACCCGATTGTTTTTCCTCGAGAATGTTATGAAATATAGGAGTTACACGATGCACGACGAGGCATTTTCAGTGTCCGTCGTCGCAGCGTGCTCATTTTGATCGCCGTCGCCGTTTGATTTCAGCCTTTCTCTCTTAATTCATGATTGTGCGGATGCATGTGGAAGAACAGGCTTCTGTGAAAGTGTGATTAGCAGTAGACGACGCCATAGCTTTTCTTTGAGCGTACCATTACGTTGAGGCAGAATAAAGTGGGTATGTACATAGAAGTTGAAATGTCTTAATATAATGTATAGTTTGCCCCTTGTTTGTAGATTGTTTTTATCCAATAGTAGATATTTATCTTCACCGCTCATGTATAGTAATTCCAGGAAAAGAAATGTAATGAGACTCACACTGAATGTCACTGCTCATCATTTTGTGAAGTACTCCTCAACTTTCTACCAGTTTTCATTTTCTATATATTGGAATGGTCTATAAAAATATTTTTTATAATAGTTTTGTTTTGATATTTTTCTCAATTTTTATAAGTGTTTTTTTCCTAGTCAAATACCAGGATTAATAATAGTAATAATAATAATACTAGTAATAATAATAATAGGTACTGGTGTACCAGGGCCGTATCAGCGGAGCCTCTCTGAGAAGCTGCACTGATGTAGAACGTGTGAATAATAATAATGTCCTCGGTGAGCATGTTCTTTTCCGAGACCCGAACCGATTTATCTTTTCTTTTTAGTACAGTAAAACCAAACTTGCAACATTTGTGGACGTTTTGAAATCTTTTAGTCGGTGCTTGTTTCCGGATTAATATCTGTAGACCTTGTCGTGTTATCTTGTGTTATCTAATTTACCGTGTTTCATTGATGTGGAATGTAAAATGTGATGTAGAACCATGATCAGACTGGAGGATAAATAAATATTGCTAAAAACAGGTGACTTTTGTTGGTGTTTTTGAACTTTATTACATGGTTGGGTCGAATTGATTTGTCCTTTTTGAAGTTCTTTGTGCTGCTGCTATATACACACAAACGCTCCCTTGGTCAGGTCTGATAGTATTGCTCGACAGAGCCTGTTTCTACACTGTTTCTATGTAAAAAAAAAGAAAGAACACAACATTTCAATCCTTGATGATGATCTACAGGTGCCACTGGTGACACTTCGGTGTGCTTGGTGTCATTTCTTTCACGCAGCAGTTTGAGGCTGAAAAACATGAGCGGGAATAGTCTAATCCCATTCCTTAATAATCCACACAAGATGTTTACGGGCGTGTCCCTCTTATCATGTCGAACAGTTTCATAACCGTCTCTCCCCCGCTTCACAGTAACTGTCACATATGGCACACGTTTTATGGACACTGAGAACATGGCCGCGGTGCACAGACACGTCTCCTTTTGAAGTGGACGAAAAACATGTTTGCTGGACGAACCTGGTGTGAACCCCTCACGCTCGGGCTTTTGAGAGAGTTGTTATTTCTGACTTGTCTGCCATGCCGATGTGTTACGTGTGTGTGTGTGTGGCTCCATCGAGAAAAATGTTTCAGCAGAGAGAAAAAAGGGCGCTGACAGAGACTTGGCAGTGACTTAAGTTCAAGTGTTTCTCTTAAACCCACAATTTCATGGTCAAAAACAATGTGTCCTCAAGTAGGTGGAGACATTCAGATTTACACCCAGCAGCACCTGCCAGTGTCAGAGTCATTTCCTCCTTTTTATGCCATAGTTTTTTATTTTTATTTTTTTCATATACGAGATATATCTGGAACATCTTGAAGAAATTCATTCAAATTTGACATTTAGTGGAAACTGGAGGATGAGCCGATTATATTTTGACGGTCAAAGTTTTTTTGGCCTTTTTGAACATTCGAGTCACACGAGTCATGAGTCAAACATCGCGGAGACATAATCCGAGTTCGCTCATGCTTCTGTTTGAACGCCAACTGAAACCTCATTCTCATTTATTGCTTTTAAAATTCAATAACACTTTGGCCACGCTGCTACGGAATCAAAAAAACACATCAAAAATCAAAAGAACTCCAGACCAGTTTAATATCCTTGAACACGACTCATTGTCTGTGTCTCTTCGTACCAGGAAAGACGAAGATTTCACGGAAAAACATTAAAGATCATTATTATCATGCCTGTCGGCTTGTGATTTTAAGCGGCTCAATCACTTTATCTTTTGTGGGATTCTGTGAGGCAACCAAGATGTTCTTCTTCTTCTTCTTCTTCCAGTAAATCTCCAGCAGGTTGTACACTGAGAGGTGCAACGCTGCCCCCCACAGTCCAAGATCTCAATCACAGTTTGAACTTCTGCCACCTCAGACTCATCTTCTGATGCTGTTATAGAAATCAGTGAAGCTGATTGCTTAAAATATAATACACATTTTTGGGCTTTTTTTTTTTTTACATCCATCTGTCAAAATATAACAATTTAATATTTTAATTTAAGTTAATTTAAAATTGTTCATTAACTGAAATAAAAATAAAAACTAGAGTTGTTGTGCTTACTTTTTGTAAATTAATTTCATAAATAATCCTTTTGAGTTCATATGAAGTGTGAAATTGAAAATTGAAAATTGAAGTGTGGCAATTTTGAAAGCTTGTATTAAAAGCTAGTTTTTGATGAATTTTTGTTTACAATGTGTGACATAAGGCTATGCAAGTTAAATGTGTCTCATGAGGGTTATTTATTATTATTTACATTATGTGTCATGTGTGTCTTTAGTGTGTCGGCTATTCGATTTTTACCTGACACTGTACGGTGCACATTTTGCACTTTTTATGACTGAATATTTATGATGACCTTTTTGCATTTTGCATCTGGCAAATACTCCATATTACAAAAAAACTAAAACTAATAAAAACTAGAAAACCTGCTCTAAAAATGAACTCATTTAAAAACAAAAAAAGTCCAAACTAAATAAAAGCTAAAATGAATGAAAAATCCAAAACTATTATAACCTTGATTGGCAACAGCGCCCCTTGTGACCCTCATGTGGAGGATAAACATGATGTAATAGGTTCGTGTGGTCAGTCCATCTTGAAAACAGGCTCTGTCAAGCAATACTATCAGCAGGCTGTTTACATAAACAAAGCTGACTTATCTGAGAGCTCAGTTTGGGGCTATTAGTGTTCGAGCTAAAGAGATAAACGTGATTTAATTAACTCAAATTCTGCCACACATCCCAAGCAAGGCAAAGCAACAGACAAATAAAGGTTCTGTGAATACAAATATGCAAAGTTAAATCTACATGTGATTACTTAATAATCACTGATGCTGATTTCTTAGAAATCAGGCAGTGGTAGACGAAGGCTCGACAGAGGTTTTGCTTGTTCACACTTACAGCTGGAGACCAGAGAGCAACAGCTGCAGGTTCCTCGTGGTGCGGGTCGGATCCACTCCAGAGACTCGTCGTGTGCGGGAGGTTGACTTCACTGTCATTTCTGGCGACCGAGATCAATCACAGCCAGGAGCAAAAAAAACAAGGACAGAGACTGAGGACGAAGCACGGAAATCAGCAGAAGGAGCTGACGAGGAGGAAGAGGAACTCTAATCCCAGTGTTTTCCTAACTTTTTATACGTCAACACACCATTGCAACCTTATTAAATGACCTTGCAAATGTTTGGTAAACGAATCACACTCTTATTTTATGCAAAATAAACATTAAATTATCTAATTCTTATTTCCAGGATTTAACCAGATTTAGCTGTAAATGTCACAATGCATTACCTTATTCTAATTCCATAGGCTTTATCTGACAATTCACAATATAATACCATACTTATTTTATTTTATTATTTTATTTATTATTATTGTGGCTATATAAACAGTTATTTGTGAGTATTTCTGCAGGAAAATACCACTAAATCACAGTTATGTACTGTATGATGTAACTGCTGTGAAGGTCCAGTGAAATACAGTATTTCTAAAGGTCACTGTGACATTTACAGCTGTCAGTTTGCAGTAATTTACCATGAAATGATTCATTCATTAACCTACAGACAGGGTTATTTACTGTAAATATACCCATAAGGTACGTGATACAACTAGTAACCAGTCATTTATTGTGAAAGTATTGTCAAATATTTTTACAATGAAAAACAGCAGTGGAAACTCAACCGAACAGAATTTAGAAACAGATTTTAATGCTGAAACACACAAAACAAGAGATAATGACCAAGAGTCATTTGCTCCACAGTATAATCGTGAGTGCTGGTGTAACCACGGGTAGATTTTGTTTTAGTATTATGGTAGTTTTAGTGTTTATTTTATGTTTTATTTGTTTTTGTTTTTGTGGTAGTCAGTTGTTTTTGTAATTTCAGTATCAGAATGTTTGTGTTTTGTTTTACTTCGTCTGACTGCGGGCCAGTTTTCCCATCTGGGACGATTAAAGTGCAGTGACAATGTCTGCTTTGAGTTTTGCTTCTGGAAAAGGGACCGACCACAAACAATGTCAGAGGCAGTCTCAGTTAATCTGACAATATGTGTACAAAACAACACAAATCCTCCAGTAAATAACGATGTGGATTCCTCCACTAGAGAGGGGAAAGGTCATGCAGGAGGTGCGCCCTCAAAATGTTCTCACATCCACAGAAGTGAATGTAAGAAGAACAGTAATATTGTATAATCATAAAATTAAAACAATCGGCATACATAAAAACACATTTTACTGCTGAATACAATAACACAAATTAGCAAACTGTCTTAATTTTGTCTTGGATAAACTTCTTTTTCAGTAGGATAAGAAGTCAAAACACTAAGAAGCTGTATTTTTCCTGGAAAAATAGATGTTCAGTAATTAACCAGCAGGTGGCGCTTGTGTGTATTGTCGCCGTGGTCGTCACCGAAGACGAAGAGGCTTCTTCCGTTTCCGTTTGACAGCGGTGCTTCCTTTTCAGCCCGCTAACCTCGGAGAGAACACGCGTTCGCCTGTATAGCTCAAGTGAGTCGCTTTTTTGTAATGTAATTAACGCAGTAATATGTGGAGAAACACCCTTATTGGCGAAATAAGAAAGTAAAGTCACGGTCCCGTTCACTTAAAGACACTAAAAGCGACATTTTAGGGCGTATTTATCATTTTTTTCCTCACCGTGTAGCCAACGTTAGCTAACGTCACCAGGACCGAAGCACACGCCGCCACATGGGCGTTAAAGCTGCAGCTGTGTCGTTGGTCTTGTACCGTTTTAAATACGTTTGTCCGAGTTTATACAGTTTGGTAACACTTGACTGAACCTGAGGCTGAACAACAAAGTGTTTAGTGACACTCGGGACTTAAGTAAACACGAGCTTAAATCTTGTACTGAACAGCCGCCACTCATCATTTAGACATCGAGAAAAGTCATGGTCACTGTAATGTTATGTTAGCGAAAATTCGACTCAACGTTTTAACGTTGCTTCATCATTAAAGTTATACCAAACAAATGTGTTTTAAGCTTTAGCTTTAGTTAGCCAACTATGATTGTCAATTTTAAAAAATATATACAACTGCTAATTGTCTTAAAAAGGGTTTTAACCTAACGACCATTTTCTTAATAGATTAAGCTGTTAATTGATAAAGGTTGTGTGGTCCACAAAATGTTATTTGATTTTTCCCAAATTTCAATATAAGTCATTAATATGCCATTAAATCAAAGCTATTCATTTAAGGTGCAATGAAACCAGAAAGTGGTTGAATAGTATATCACATTTTCTGTACGTTTTGATTTTCTGTATTTTGATGTACAGATTGAGGTGCCAAAAATGCAATTGCCTGTTCATCAGCATAAGGCCTTATTTATGCTGTGTCGAGTTGAACACAGCAATTGACGCTAAAAATCATCCCCTTGGTTTTTTTTCAGGATGCGTTACGTTGCTGCTTACCTGCTCGCTGCCCTGAGTGGCAATGACAACCCTGGGGCCAAGGAAATCAAGAAGATCCTGGACAGTGTTGGCATTGAGGCCGATAGCACACGCTTGGACAAGGTACAAAAACTGCCTGCAGTGCATTGTCTGTGGCCTCAGTTGCACTTGCAGCTGGTCATTGCCCTTATGATACACATGTAATTTGGCCTTTCTTTCTACAGGTCATCGCTGAGCTCAAGGGCAAGAATGTGAATGACGTGATTGCAACAGGTAAGTTTAACTGTGTTCAGTGATGAATTTGATAGATCCCAGTGACTCTCAGTTAAAGGAACACCAGGTTGAATTTGATTTATTAACCATATCTCAGAATTTCATTGAAGACTAGCAGCTATAATTTTTGCTTTTTGTGAATTGGGCTGCATTAATGGCTTTACATTTTAGGTAATTAACACATGATGCTGTTGTGAATTATTTAATCAGTCTACGAATCTGATAATGTTCACCATTATAATTTGCTAATCGATTAGGGAGATATCCTGCTCCTTAATTTTTCAAAGAGTATCTGAATGGAGTCTGTTCAAGCCAGATTACACTGACTGTTAAATATCATGTCTTTTGACTGTAGTTATTACTATAAATGTAAAGCTGTCAGAGGCTGTGTTCAGTTGACCAATGCTGCAAAAAATAAGTCCAGCTATTGTAACAACAAAGAGAATATTAGGCAAATATTGTTGCAGTACAATTTCTGTGTTGAATCTTGTGATGTGCACATACTGACACTGAGCTCTGTCTTGTTCTGGGCTACCGAGTGTTGATGCCATCACCTGCTTAATGTCTGCCAATCTGTCTCTCCTCAGGTTACAGTAAGTTGGCCAGCATGCCAGCAGGTGGCGCCGTGGCCGTTGCCAGCTCTGCAGCTGGTGGCTCAGGTGGAGCCGCAGCTCCTGCTGCAGGTGAGCATTACTGCTTAGCACCTCATTAGTCAGCACCAGTAACACTTGGCACGCAGTGCCTTTGTATTCACCTTGTATGTTAGTACAATAACATGAGGTTAAATTCTTCAGTCAGAATAAGTTGTTTTTCCCAAATAATTACATTTGGCAAATCTACATCAAAGTAGACAGAGTTAAGGTCTTACCCGCTTAAGTTGTTTTCCTCCATTTGTTGTTTAGTGTGGCTAGTTTGGAGAATATGTAATTGGTATTTTAATGGTCCACGGTGACCTCACATGAAGCAGCAACTAATATCAATTTGTCCTTTTTTAGCAGCTGAGGAGAAGAAGGAAGAGAAGAAAGAAGAGTCTGAGGAGTCCGATGACGACATGGGATTCGGTCTCTTCGACTAAATCTTTCCTAACAATAAAGTTTCTAAAAAAGAAAAGAGAAATGGTATTTTAATTTTCAGATTTCTGGTTGTGGCAACTCAACACTTATTTAATAGATAGAAGAATTTCAGTTACTTCACTATTTTTAAATGTGAAAGTGAAAAACATTTAAACAATGTTAATCCTGCCACGTGACATAGTTCAGCTCTGAACTCAGTGTTGGCCCATTCATCATGTAATTGAGTGGTTTGTACGAAAGGTGGTGCTGCTAATTCCTTTATGGTACACTGGGAGCAGAAGCTCCCTCATTATGTTCTGTGTGTTTTTAAATCATGCTCATAGCATGCACTGAATCCTTGAATCATAGATGACGAATAGTGATGGCTTGTTGAAAGCTGGTAATCAGTCTAAACCTCCATCAAAGATTATCTGGTTCCCAAAGTGCTAATACAGGTCTTAATAAAATTCTGATCACATATCGCTACCAAAATGTATCCATTTCTTCCCCAAATCCCCAGAAAATATCTCAAATGTATACTTACCTTTTCGAGTTGTGCTACCCAAAAACAAAAGGCTGGTAAAAATATAACCTAAATCAAATAAAAATCACATTTTCTTGAATGAATCTCAAGGTTCTGCAGTGAAATTGCTTAACACATAACAAGTTTCCTGTGACAAGTAGAAGAGACAGCACAGCGTGACTGATCAGGTACCCACAGTGTCAAACACTCCAGAATCTAATAATTATTTCCTTGGACCAGAAAATTAAATCTAAATCTGTTCTTGACTTTTTGAGTTAAGCTCATCAGAAGGGAATGCTGAAACCAAACACAGTTAATTCCAGGCAGAGTGAAGTAAACTATTTGAGTGAAAAGCAACATTTTTAATGTTGGTTTACAAAAATCCGGTTACAGTGACTGACCAGAATTATGAAGGGCCTAATAAAACAATTCTTTACAAAACAGCCGTTTAATGAATCATTCGTGTCTGTGGTTTTTAATGTGAACTATCATTAAATAAATAACCGAAACCAATAAAAACTGAGGACAAATCTTCAAAGCTCATGGTAATTCCTCAGAATTCAGGTTCAAAGGTCACCTTGTGGTGCTTGCCGTTATCAGCGAACAACACAGAACTGACCTCAGTCTTTATATGAGTCTTTATAATCTTCCAATATTTCACAGCCGTTGCAACATCAGCATATAACTTTTGATCTCAGTACAGAGTGTTAACGCTGACGGTCTGCCCACAACAACCGAACGATACAGTGTCACGTCGCACAGTGTGTTACAAAATGTCCCAGACTGAATAAAACAGCTCTGATTATATTATCTAGTTTTATATTATATAGTGCTCAGTCAGTAATTTGCAGCAGTGGTTCCCAAACACAGGTTCAAAGCTGATAGATGGGTCGCAGGAGACTGTTTTTGGTGTCCCCAAACAAATTTGCTGAATTATACCAAATTTTTAAGATTTATGTTATATATTGTATATATTGTAATGCCTTTACATTCAAACATCTCTTGGAAATATTTACTTTATCAATTCACCTCTGGCTTTAAATTAGTTATTACTTTATGCACAAACTTGTAAAATATTGTGATTTGGTTCCCGACACCTTGCTATCTTTAAAAAGTGGATCATAATAAAAAAGGTTTGGGAAACACTGGGTTTTTTTTTTAGTATAAAGGACATTTAATTGCTCTGAACAGGCGATGAAGGAGGACATTTGTATTCATTTTCGTGGTGTGGTGTTGCAACAATGTATGTGACGCATGTCTTTCAACTTATGACTAAGACACTTGAGGGTTTTTGAGTTTATGCAGAAACGGAGTTTTGAGAATTGCTTCTAAGGTCCAGTTAAATGAGGAAGTTGTGAGACAATATTAAGTAAGTCTTACCATCATGCTGAGCTGTCCAAAAGGAAATACATGGTGTTATGATGTCATTAGATTTGTCTGAATCCTGTGTCATACTTGATTTTGTTTTTCCTTTTTTTAATGTAGAATTTGGAGATGCAGTTTGTGGCCCAAAGAAAAAAAATGTTCAAATCAAATTTGGTGGAGACCTGAATACATGAACCTGATTCCGAATAAAAGAAAATAAAGAATAATACACGAACAATTCTACGTCATGCGTAATAAGGTTGTTCTCAGTCAAACAGTTAAAAAATGTATGCAATTGTATTTATGTTGTACCTTATATGTGTCTGTGTTACTGTGTAGGCTGGTTGAAAACACATTTCATATTTGAAGCAGGAAAAACACTTTCTTTTTTAAGAAAATACACATTTTTGAAGACACTTCCTCGTTGTAGCCCAATTGCTTTCAAATGTGATTTACAACCTTTCTTCAATAACCTCTGATAGTGACACTGACTGTATATCTGTAAATCACACTGTAAGTATATACTTCATAGATGTTGAGTATATTAGGAAGGATCCTTGGAAAATGGAAGCCTAAAAATCAATGTTTTTCCTTCCATGCGCAACAGTCTCTGCAGTACCGGAAACAGTAGTCTCAGGCAGCCACACGTTTCCTTAACAGCGCCACCTAATGATTTGGATGAATTGAAAAAAAAAGCAAAAAAAACTAAAAATATATACAAAAAGAACCCAAATTATAGTAACAAAAAGAACCAAATAACACCTTTGGCTAACTACTTAGTTCTAAAGGTTTATTCCAGCCAAATGCTAATAATAACAATAATAATAATAATAATATTAATGATAAATGTATGAGTTGTGGGCAATCTGTGTAATTAGAATAATATTATCAGGCGTTGTTTTCCGTGTTTTCCGTGTTCAACTAGTGGCGCTGTAAACAAAACCGCCTGAAATCGCTCACTGCGCAGCCTCTGTACGTAGCCTTTGTTCCCCGGCCCCACCTCTGCGCGCCCTGTGACGTCACGGCTCGTACCACTAGTTAACTCGTGGACGTTGACACAGAGGATTCAGTCGATCACCTCGTAAGCGGACGGTGAAGGTTACCTGCTTCAACAGTGCTTGAACGGCAACCTTTCTAACTGTCTCCGAACACAACAGGACGGGACCAACCGATCTTATCTCAATTCCATCCAGAAACATCTCATCACTTTTGAAAAACAACGCTCCTTCAAGCGCCAGCCTGCAACGTAAACACGTTTAGCTTGACAGCTAGCGAACTGTTTTGCCAACACAAGCCACCGTTTTTCGGCCTCCTCGCGAGAAAAGACCCGCCACTGACATTTGGTAAGAACACATTTGTCTTCTTTTTGTGTAATGGTTTATTCTAGATATATTCTGTATGTGTATTTACGGACATGTGTGTGTTTACACGTCGCACACGGACCAACACCTTCGACTGGCCTGCGTAGGCGTTGTTGTGCTGCTGGGGCGCAAATGTGACGTCGGTCGCCAGTCCGTCGTTGTAAAGCACCACCTTTGCTCATGTGTGTCGTGTATGTTCGCAATTGTAATAGTCCCTTTGTGCATTAATTCGACGTTTGGTACAACCGTGCCATTATGTTGGGCTTGGTTCAAAAAACAACACACAAACACACCTTGAGTTAATAATTTACTGGTTGCTATTTTAGAGTGCAACTTTGGTCTGTTTACTAATATGAGCAGACAACTAACTATCATAGTTTTGTCAGAACTATGTCAATTAACTATCTTTTTTTTATATATATTTGAAATAAACAAACAAAAATACATTGTCCCGGATTCTCATTTGTGTTTACCACCATTTTGTTTGTCATTGTCCGTCTGTTTCTTGTTTGAATTTTGCTTCCATGAAAATAACCAACATTTAAATGTAATATTAGAAGCAAACACAAGTTCATTAACCTCAAAACAGTGCAATCACGCACACAGTTATGCAAATTATTGTACCGTATTTCATCAAATTGTTCCAAGGACATCTGGGAAACCTGATCCCATTGCACCATGCGTGTGTTGCAATGACGTACATACTATTCACATCTATGATTATGAAACATTCCACTTTATTCCACAGATTTATATATGGATTTTCTGTGATTTAAGCACATACATTAATTTGATAAATCATTGCCACACAGAACTTCAAAGTAATATTCCAACTTGATGACATCACCTTCTGTCACTGACCCTTTTACAAAGATTAAAAGATAAACATGTTGTACTTCAATGTCCATGCATGCTTTTCCCCAATGTAATCGGGACGGATCATAGTGTGTTTATTTTGGATTAGTTCGATGATAATTTATTAATCCCATTTTTTTTTCCAGAGCCCAAGGTGATGTCAAATAATTTTTATTAAAAAATAATTTCGTTTGAAGGGCTTGACTATTGTGACTGATCATTAACTAATCAATACTTTTTTTTTTTGTCAGTTAAGATTAATACTAACCATGCACAGTATGTGTTAGTAGTTGTGATATGTGTTTGTTTATCTAGTCAGGATTTTGTTTGTTTGTGTTTCAGAACCATGGCTTCCCAAGTGAGACAGAACTTCAACCAGGAGTGCGAGGCTGCAATCAACAGGCAGATCAACCTGGAGCTGTATGCCTCCTACGTCTACCTGTCCATGGTGAGTGAGTGAGTGTGTGTGTGTGTGTGAGTGTGGGTGATGGATAGCGTGATGCTTTTTCGACATGACAAAAACAACTGAGCTGACACAGTTGAAAATACAGGTAGTTGTGGTCAGAGTACAGGGAAACTGTTTACCACTTATGCTTATTGTTACGGAGACTTAATTTTGATTTACTGTTTTTTTTTTTCTGTGGTTATTTAACTGCTGTGCACGTACCCACCAAATGTTAGGAGTGAGCTGGTTTTAGATGGACATAAAAGCACGTCGGAGGTTGTTTGAATAAACAAACAGTGGTTTATTCAACTTAAATCGGCAAACATGTTTTCAGTTGTCCGTATCCCGAGAAGTTAATGTTGTGTGACTTAGTACTTAAACGAAGGTCGATGTTCGTTTTGAGATTATAGAATGTACAAAGAAAATGCAGACTGTGTTCCCTGTGCCTTTTGAATTATCGATCTTAAACACTTTTTATACCTGCACCTGTATGTGCCTGCTCTAAAAAGGATCAGAATAAAATGGAAAGTGTGAAGCAACTCTAAGATGTGGCTCCATATTGGACTGGACTGAAACGTTCATGAACGCATTGACATTGTTTTATTTTATCACTAACATCATAAAAACACCCTCCCCACATGGTTGTTTATAGGTTGCATCACAACTGTATCTGCCAGGTGATCGTTCAGGCACCGCTCCATGTTTTGTTTGTTTCACTTGAACATGAAACATTGAAAACACATGAAAACACATGAAACAACCCCCCCCATTTCCTCCTGGCAGAGTTTCTACTTCGATCGGGATGACCAGGCATTGCACAACTTCGCCAAGTTCTTCAGTCACCAGTCACAGGAGGAGCGTGAGCACGCTGAGAAGTTGATGAAAGTGCAGAACCAGAGGGGAGGAAGGATCTTCCTGCAAGACGTCAGGGTACGTTGAGCTCATGCTTGATCGAATGTGTGTTTGAACTTGACAATCTTGTGAAAGATTTCTTCTCCCTGGTTGTCCTTATCTCTAATGTTGGGAGGGTAACAGGAGGCCACAGAGATAGTGAGGGTGTGAGTGTGCTTTGGGGGTTATCTTTCTTGGACATGCAAACAAGCTGGAGTTAAACGTTACACAAACCCACTTTGCCGCTCATTATTGGCCTTCTACCTCTGATTTGCTGAGTCAGTGTGTCGTTGGTCTCTCAATCTGCCTTTTTTTTTTTTTTTTTTTAAATTGCAGAAGCCAGAGAGAGATGAGTGGGGCAGTGGGGTCGAGGCTCTTGAATCTGCCCTGCAGCTTGAGAAGAGTGTGAACCAGTCACTGCTGGACATGCACAAGCTCGCCTCCACCCACAATGACCCACATGTAAGTACTAAGCCACGGTTGCACGTTTTTTTTGTCTTCACGCTACAAGATTTTCAGCCTGATAATCTGCTTGCTGATGAGTTTTGGCAAATCGCACCTCATCACTCCAAATCCAGTTATGATCGGCAGGTGACCTGTAGACATAAAACTGACCTCAATTAAGCCTGGTTTCACCGCATCATTCCCCACGTCACTTATGTGTTTGTAGTCTTTTTATATACAGCAGGAAGACAGCTGTTCAGAATCTAAAAACATGACCCACATCGGTCCGTACTGTTTAAACCTGGTTTGGTACATCATTCCTCTGTAGTTTTTGTGTGTCTTTTTTATTTATTTGCATTGCTCTAAATTATTTTACATCCTTTTCATTTGAATTTCAGCTCAAGTTTGATGGAATTCCTTTTTGTTTCAGTTGTGCGACTTCATCGAGACGCACTACCTGGACGAGCAGGTGAAGTCCATCAAAGAACTGGCAGACTGGGTGACCAACCTGCGCCGCATGGGTGCTCCTTCCAACGGCATGGCCGAGTACTTGTTTGACAAGCACACCCTGGGCAAAGAAAGCAGCTAAATCCGCCCCATGAGCACTAAAGCTTCTTCATTTGTATATTCGTTTCTCGCTTGGAAATATTTTAAAACTCTAAAGCCATCTGCATGGTAGTTGTTGTAGTTGTCATTTGAGCTACTATTGCTCATGTCATTGCCATTCTCTCCAAATTCTACTAGAAAACCCCAAGAGCTTTTATATTAATATCCCATTACTGCACCTAGCATACTCTATCGGCTACGTTCCTGTTTTTGCTATGTTTTTGCTGTGTTTAAAACCAGGAGCTGTCACTCGTATCAAATAAACCGAACCCTCTGGATTCTGATTCGTCTCGTTTGATGTCACACCTGGGGGGGAAAAGAAAGCAGAAGTCAATTTGAATAGAATCTCGACTACAAAACAGGCATTGAAAATGAGCTGTTTCACTTCCATTTGCCAGGGAAAACGGAACTTAAACGATTTCTACAGAACAGAAACTCCAAAAGACGGGTAATCACGAAAATAACAGCTATTTTTATCTGAAGGAGAAGACCACAATGACTGTATTCTTTAGGGATTAAATATTTCCAATGAATTTTTTAATTACTGGATAGATCGTATCTTTTAGTTTTTTATGTTGAATATCTGGAGGATGTACAGGATTTCAAAATTAGACATGTTTTGCTGGATGTATAATTGAACATGCGTCACCTCACAATACCCTGTTTGGCAATGATTTATTTCCTGTATCTGGGTTAAAGGTTGTTGTTGCGGTGTCTGCGGTCAACAATGATTATAAAATGTCGCCGTGCTCTGAAAAGGTTTTAAAACGGTCTGTAATTACAACAAAAAAGGGGACTTTTATGTCTAAACCATAAGTACATGTGATTTACATCAGATGAGGAGGAGTCAGGGATTTAATAACTCCAAATTCAAGTCTGCTTGTGTGTTGCACCTTTTAGATCTAGTTTATTAACATTTTTCTTTGAGTAAATCCTATTTTCAAACATATACAGGAATAATATATCCAAAAGATGACATAATCGTTGTCTAAATTAGCCCTTCATTTTGAAATTTGAACAAATATAGATCAGTCAGGGTAAATTGTATCAAACATGATTACAAAAACTTTAAACAAGTCTTATTTTACTCCATCTTTCCTCCGTTGTACTACAGGTGTGTCATGGGACACTTAAAGGTTCAACGTGTCTCAATTGGCCACATCATTCCCAAGCCAGGCCATCGGGGAACTACAATTAGTTATTTTCACACACACACAAATGAGTGGTATTGAATTTGACCTCTGCATTTAACCCATCCTGATTACACACCAGTAGTAAACACATACACAAGCAGTGAGCAGCAAAGCAATGCCCTTGCTTAAAGTACATATAAAAAGGCTTATTCTAAAGCTACAGACAAACAAAAACATTGTTTTAATGGATTTTACACCTATATGAATATATTTGTGGGTAGAATATTCAATGTCTGCCAATAACATTTTCCTTGATGAACTGTACACTTGATGAACACACCACAGTGGAATTTATTCAATGTGAAACACCTTTGAGGCACCTTTTCTGAACAAAAGTGAGCTAAGGAACAATATTAGTGTCGAAAATGTGAATTGACAGCACACGTTTCACGCTTCTTCAAGCTCCACCAGGACGCCATCACAGTCTTTAGGGTGAAGAAACATCACAGGTTTCCCGTGAGCACCTATTCTGGGCTCTGCTGACAGAGTTCTGATGCTCTTCGCTTTCAGGTCGGCTATTGCGGCGTTGATGTTGTCCACCTACAACATTAAAAAACAACTACTGTTTGTGTTGTATTTGCAAGAAAGCATACACAAATGATGTCATATGTCAAATGATGACATTGTCATAGACACTACTCATAAACTAACCTTAATCGTGACAAGTGCTTAACCTTTAAACCAATTCTAATCCTAAAACCAGGTCTTAAGGCCCTTTAAAGTTGTGGGGCCCAGTCAAAATGTCCCCACAAGGACCTTTTGGACTTCACACAGATATAAATGCGTGTACATACACACAGCACACAAAGCACAAGCCACTTTGTTACAAGAATAAACAAAAGAGAGCAGTTGGACACTCTCTAGTGGACAAACTGTGTTATTGCGTATAAACAACATCTTCTTTTGACATCTTCAAGGGTTGTTACTCATGCACGGTCTTTAACAAGCTAATACTAGATTATTTAGATTATATATAAAATATATTTTAATAATGGGATCTGATACATAGAATACATTTTAGTTAATGTAAGTCTCCTTTTTTTATTTGTTTTGTTCGTTTTTATGCATTATGTCAGTATATTTATTTAATTACCTTCCCCTAAAACTGCAGATGTAAAGTACCATTTTTGCTTTAATCTGGCACGTTACATCTTGGATTTACTAGCGATGTTTATTGATAAACCAACAAAGGAGCTTGTCCTCAGAGTTTGGTGTAAAACTGTTTTGTGTTTTTTTGGATTGATTAAATCCAAAGCTGTAACACTGGACCTCATGGACAACGCTGTTCCACTTACTCTCCATTGGAAAAAATCTCACCCGTCATTCATGTTTTATTCACACCTGTGCTCTCCTTGTGTTGAATGTCACCAAACTCACCTGTGCGGATCCTTTCGTTCATTTATTTTTTAGTTAAACCTATTTAACACCAATGCTTTTCCTAGTATTGCAAGTCTAAATGTTTTCACTAGAGAAAAAGCCCATTGTGCTTTTTCTGCTCTGACAAAAAAAACATGTCTACTCCATTAAAACTGCAATTTGGGAGAATTTTTATTTTAAAAATGTGCACTTTTGGACAATGCAAATGTTTTTTGTACTTGTTCTTAATATCATGCCTTCTTTTATCTTTATCTTCTTTTGTTTTATGTCTTTCCAGGGTTCAGTATTTGTGTTTGTTTGTGCCATTTTAATGTTGATATGCCGCCTTTGTCTAATTTAAGTGCAATATCGCATGTGCAATGTTTACACTGTAAATACACACTGTACATGCTGTATATATTCTGCTAACTCACTGTCTATACTGCAAACGTTATACTACATTTTTGGTATCTTATCAGTAAATATTTTTTTCTGCATTGTATATTCATAGATGTGAAAATGCATGTTTATTATTTATTAACCTGACTGTCTTGGCTGCAGTAACAATGCTAATTTTCCCTTTGTGGGACAAATTAAGGCTTATTTTATTTTACTATCTTCTTGGCCAGGTCTAGAAGATGTTGTCTCACCTCAATACAAATGTGGTGCATTCCTCCGGACTTGTTCTTTTGCAAGAACCCAGCGATTGGGCTCTTCTCCCCGAGAGGATGGAGCAGCTCCAGCTTGGTGTTGCCAAGCTCCACAAACACGGTGTAGACGCCGTGCTCGGGCAGGGGCACCATGTCGCTCACCGTGGCCCCCAGCACGTCCCGATACAGAGCTGTGGCCTTCTCCATGTCAGGAACAGCGATGGCAATGTGGTTCAACCTCCCCAGCTTCCACAGTGATCCAGGAACGCCCTGCCCGAGGTTTGCCGTTGTTGAGTGTGTCCTCAGCAGAGACAGGCGAGAACATCTGGAGAGACCTGCCACTGAAGAAACACAGTAGAAATCATTAAAACACAATCATTTTGGTTCGTGGACAAAACTCGATTACACAAGGAAATAATCTACAGATTAATCAACTGTGAAAATAATCGAGAGTTGCAGCTCAAGTTGGAACATTAGACTTAAATCACCTTTGTCCATACTGTCTAACTTTATCAGCAGTATGACAAACCATTTTCCATGTACTATCCCCTGAGACTGAGGTGGGTGGGGTGTTTTTGTTCACAGGATGAAAACAGAAAGTAAATGAAGATTTTAAGAAGACAAAGATAATTTGAATCATCTTGCTTTGGCCTTCACGTTGCCAGTTATCAATGTAAGGCTAATGTGCATCCCTCACCTGAGTCCCAACACTTAATCTTACATATTTAGGATTATTTAAAAATACATCAGTGGTACATAAAAGAACGGACTATATAAACTATTTGTGCAGTTATTGTGCCATGTCGCCATATAAAAGAAGTTTTATAATTAATTTTTTTTACAAACAAACGCGAAGAGTTAACGCTGCATAGAGAATTCATGATGTAACCTCAACGTGTTCTCAAACTAAGATCGGAGCAGCAAACAAACAGTGCATGTACAACAAGGCTACAGTCTTGTTTGGAATTCTACTCTGTTAAAAATAAAAACGCGGTGACGTTAAAGCAAAAAAACATGTGACTGTGACAACATTATTGTCCATAAACCAACCTGCAACCTTCAGCGCTGCGGACGCCATTTTTGGTACGTACGTCGGAACCAAGCAGCGACGGAACAACAGTTTCTCGGCGAGCATGTTTACCTGCGACACTCACACAGACCGCGTCCGTCACACATGTGGGGGAGACGAAGATGGCGAGTGGAGAAATGTTGAACGTGTTGGAGGATTGTGAGAAGAAATTAATCACCAACACAGCACAACTAGAGAACTTTCTGAGGCAAGTGTCTGCTGTCTGTACGGCTGTTGGTGAAAGAGAGCGTAAATGTTGTTGCGTCGCCGCTTACGCACTTTAGAAACGAGGAGACTCGGTTAGCTCAATTGCTAGCTACAGCTAACACGAACAAGTATTTAGCCACTTAAATAAACTAACATGTACTGTAAAGAAAGGTAGCATAGTTTAAAATAAATTGTACAATACGCACTTACTAGCTTTATTTTTTATTCAGTGACTTTTCATGTCATGTCTTAGTTGTCTACTGCACGAATGTCTTTGATTTTAACAGAGCTGAAAGTAATGTTTCTAATGGCCTTTAAATGTTCTTTTACAGTGTTATGTCAACATTATAATTGTGCATGTTTCTGTCTGCAAGAGTTTGATATAAATGGTCTGACATTGTTCTGAATGGATAACACAGACAATGCTGCATCATCAAGAGTGTAGAATGCCAGGAAACACCAATAAAACCTCGTTGACTCTTTAATGAAGCATAAAAGAGAATCATAATGACATGACAATTCAAAATGTTTTCTACACCAGTTCTGCTGCGATTATGTGAAGTCATGAAATGAGAAATGGCGGAGTGCAGGATTTAAATAAAAGACATCTGTGACAGCGGGCCCTTACCAGAGGCTGCTCTTTTGTTGTATGTTTTAATACGATTGCTTTTACCAAAGGTAAAATATTGATTTAAAGTAAAGAAACCAAATCTATAATAAACAACTGCAGGGAAGCAATCCTGAATCTGTTATTCCATTGTTTATTCCAAACAGCCATTCTTGGTACTAGTTTTATGTGAATGTATTACATTGTGTAGCGTTTAGGAGGTCAGTGTTCATACATCGCCCATGAAGATGGCAAACCACTTCTGGCCAAATACAAATAAATGCTTGTAATAATATCTCAGACTTTCTGTACTGATTGTGTTTTTCTTTTGGCAGCCTTCAGAATGAAGCAGCAACAGACTTCACCTCTCTCACTAAGACCCTGTATGATCTCCATAAAGCTGAGGAGCCTGCAGAGTATAAAGGCAGCCCGCTGGCAGAGCTGGTGGTGGAGAACTTTGATGACGAGCAGATCTGGCAGGAGCTGGAGCTGCAGAACGATGCTGTCCTGAAACGTTTCAAAAGCGCCGTCGATGAAGCATTGTCAGATGGCTCGTTAACTGTGCTCGTAGAGGAGGAGGAAGAGGATGATAATGAAGCAGAGGTAGAGATTGGCAATGAAGATGATGAGGGAGAAGAAGAAGAGGAGGAAGTGGAGGAGGAACTGCAAAGGCAGACTAAGAAAAAAACTGAGACTGAGGATTACACAGACGAGGACTCTGATTTGGATTTCGATGTGGATGCTCTGGAAAACCGAGAAAAACAGAAGAAGGAAATGGGAAGGAAAGGCTCCAAACTAAAAATTGTTCCCTCCGAAGTTGATGATAAGTTCTTCAAGCTGTCAGAGATGGAGACATTTCTTGATGATATGGACAAGCGAGAGGGAAAGGAGGGTCAGGAGGAGGATGGCGTCGACTATTTTCAGGACTTGGCCTCTGACGAGGATGAATCTCTCAGTCTGGATCAAATACTTTCTGCCAAAAAGCAAAAGAAAAAAACTGTATGTCTTTTGTCACTTATTCTCACTCATTTAATTGTGTCATGTTGGTACAAGAATTTAAAAAATGAAATGTTGTGAATATTCACAGGTAAGCACCTCCAGGAATCTCAAGTACAAGGACTTCTTTGATGGTGTGGATGGTGAACCAGCTCAAACAGATGGACAGTCAGATGGTGAGGATGACGACATGGATGAAACCGAAGAACAAATAGATGACGAAGATGATTACGATGGTGAAGAGGACGGTGATGATGAGTAAGTGTGATTTAATATTATGCAGTGTCCCAAACTGTGCAGGAGGAGCATGCTAGGTTTATTCAACCATGTTTGTGACCACTCCTTTTCAGAGACAAAGAGGGAAGTCACCTTAAAGCATCTGCAAAGAAAGTGACCTTTGACCTCTCTGGGGATGAGGACAGTGAAGGAGAGGACGTGGAAGACATTTTTGGAGGAAAAACTCAAAGCGCAGCAAAATCTGAGTCAAAGTCGTCCTTTGAGAAACGGCAAGAAAAGGTAACCTGTGATTCTGTTCAACAAAATCACGTCTTCTTATTTGTCTTCATGCGAAAAAGCAAAAAACACAATATCTTGAAAGATCAAACAGCTTTTTTTTTGATGGATTGTACTCACAGTCACACAATAACTTTTAAATGTTTTGCCTCAGATAAGTGAATAATTTCTCTGTGTAATAAGTGTCTGTTTTATGTTCTTTAAAAAAAACAATATACTAGTTTCAGTAAATAATTTATATACGTTTACATTTTATTGCATTATTTTTATTGTAATGTTTGCTTTGTCAGTGTAAACCAGTCAGTCTGTGATGAAGGCTTTGTTCAGAGGTTGACCCTGAATCACTGTTGCATGGCCACTGCTTGTTTTCCCTAATTAAAGGCATGTTCGGTGTAAATTATGCTTAATACACACATAGATATACACTAAAAAGCCCAGCAAATGCAATAGACAACCAGACTCAAATCTAATTTGAAAGTACGCTTCCATCTGTAATCAGCTGGTTCTGGTCACGCACAACAGAAAGTGATAAACACTGCAGCGTCTTTAAAGCTGAGCGGGATTAAATCATGACCATATGAATCACGGAGAAGTGTAGTGCAGAGACATCTTAGTCTCAGCAGCTGGTTTTACCCAAAGGCGGCAAAACAATTCTATACCATTATGTAAAATAATTATATGCAATTATCACAATAGAACAGCTATTTACTGTGTGCTTGGATATACCATCATCTCCCTTGTCAACGTGTTTGTGTGTTTTGACTCTGGTCATTGTGACCTCACAGTGCAACTGTGGTACGATAATAACCGCGACAACCCGTGATGGCATGTCTGAAATAGGCTTAAACGTATTATAATCGGCTTAAATGGGACTTGTAATTAATGGGACATAGTGTTTTATGTCTCATGGCACCTGAGGAGAGACACCACCACCAATATAAACCCATGTGTTGTTCATGAGTTAGGTTGATGCCCACTGATGGCCTTTGTCACATCCTGCTGTTGTTCCGACCTGCAGATGTCAGAGAAGATCGGGGAGTTGGAGGAAGCAGCTCTAGCACAGAAGCCATGGCAGTTATCTGGAGAGGTGACTGCACAGACTCGTCCAGAGAACAGTATGCTCGAGGAAGATGTGGAGTTTGAGCAGACGTCCAGGGCGGGTGAGTGATTCCTCTGCCTGTTTCTTACCTTCTTAGGTGAGCAAAAGGCTGTGTTTTTATTTTCTCCCCTGCTATCAATTACATTTCGTACTGTGTTTTTCAGCCCCCGGTATCACTGAGGAAACCACACTACAGCTTGAAGACATCATCAAACAGAGAATCAAAGATCAGGTCAGTTGCAGAAACTTGTATTTAATATTTACTGGAAAAAACATTGACCGATAATAACGTATTGCTTTTGTTAGGCTTTTGATGACGTGGTCCGTAAGGAAAAACCAAAAGAGAATGTGTTTGAGTACAAGAAGAGGCTAACGTTGGACCATGAGAAGAGCAAGCAGAGCCTCGCAGAAATCTATGAGCAAGAATTCTTGAAACAGACTCAGGTTTGACTTTTATTAATGTTTTCACTGATGTGTCAACACCTATGAGCCTTTGCTGTAACCAACTGATGTTTTTATTTTAATTTTAGCAAAAGACGGAGGAGGTGGAAAACCCTGCCCACGTAGAAATTCAGAAGCTTATGGACACGCTCTTCCTAAAACTGGACGCACTGTCCAACTTCCACTTCACACCTAAACCAGTGAGTTTTACCTGATGGCACCAGAGATGACTAAAATGCTGAGACTGACTTTACTTGCCTCGGCATTCATCTTATATAGCAGGCTAATTTAGCAAAATGATTAGTTTTGGTTTTTAATCCAGATTTAACTGTTTTTGTGGTTGATGTTACCATCCAAAAAAAAGTGAATCATTAGCAACTGGACTTGTAGTTTTCTTGTCCAGTTGGTACGGATTCACTGTATTTTGGATAACTATGACCTGAATAAATGCAAATCTACACATAATAAAAAAGACTTAAAAACATGTAAATGTCTAACAACATAAAGCACATGTATAAACATGGTCTAAATTGATAAGTTGCACGTATCCCTGACAAATGATGTGTTTTTAAAGATGCTCTCAAACCATTGCAGTCACTGAAAACCACATTCATGTTGTCCCTCTTCTTCAGCCTGTTCCTGAAGTCAAAGTGGTGTCGAACTTACCGTCCATTTCCATGGAGGAGGTGGCTCCAGTCAGTGTTAGTGATGCAACTCTGCTCGCACCAGAAGAAATCAAGGTTTGCCATCCGAGTTGACGCATTTTTGTTTGATCCCGGTACATTTTGTCTATGTCTAATAATACGACCTTCTAACGCAGGAGAAGAACAAAGCGGGAGCTTTACTGGGTGATGATGAAAAGACGCCGACAGACAAGAAGCGCGATAGGCGCCACAAGAAGAAGGTGAAGCGTCTCAAGATTAAGGAGAAAGAACAGAGACAGAAACTGAAAGAGGCCAATAAAAGTGGAGAGAATAAAAAGCCGTCAAAGGCCGAAGTCACAGAAAACCTGAAGAAACTTACAAAAGGAGGCAAAGCCACTCTACTTAAGGTGAGTGTCCACACTCCTATTCAATTTTTACTTGTAGATTTCAGAGTTAACTTTGTACTTTTTGCTTTACCGTATTTGACAGCCATAGTCGGTCATTAATATGAATCTAATTTTACACCCAAACCAACTGTCGGCCGATGTTTTTGTTCCTCGTATTTTTCTATAGATGTGTGAAGCTTAAATAGATGAAAAGTAGGATGCACAACATTGCTGCTATATAACATTTAAGTCCCTCATGAACATAATTAAGTGACCGAATTTACCCTTTGTTCCTCTTTTTTCAGGATGAGGGAAAAGACAAAGCTGTACGGTCTTCTCAAGCCTTCTTCTCTGAGCTGCAGGACCAGGTCAAAAGTCAGATCAAAGGTGCAAAGGACCAGTCTACAAAGAACAAGAAGCGAAAAGAATTCTCTGCCACCAAACTTAAATTGTAATAACTGTGATGGTTTTGTTGTGTAAGATCAAGTTGTTATTGTACAGATTCTTTTTATTCAAGAAGCGGAAGTATATGTATTAAATCTGATGATCCTTGTAAGGTGTTTCCATTTCTTATTAAGATAATGCAGGTGCCCACGACATGTGCATGTAATAAGCACAGCACCAGGTGTTAAAACATTCAAATAAAAAATAAATATTAGGGTATATTCTTTTCAAGGTACAATATGTTAAATTTAGCAACATTTCTTGGTGAAGTTGCATGTTGCTGCTGAATATCCTTAACCTCCTCACCTCTGGTACCCTGAAGTGCCTGTCCACTGGACATTGAAAACACTGATTGTTTTATATCTTCGTACTGAAACAACTGTCCATTATCAAATCCACATAAGATAATCAGTTTGAATTAGGCTGCTCACTAACTGCTTAACTGCTGTTAAACTACAAACAACTAGCTAAGCCATTGGGAGCCTGCATTCATTCATTTAATGGTCTGGATCATTTTTTTAAAAACAAGATGAAAGGAAAATCGGCACACGGTGGTAAAAAAGAACAGTAATAAATCTTAACATCAATTATTCTGAACATCAGCAAGTATGAAAATTACCAGCTGGTGATGCACTAATGTGCACCAAAGTGGGGGCACATTTTTTCTTTTCAGTTTTTTGTAAATATTTAGTTTGAATATACTACATTGCATATGATATTGATTATTAAAGCAAAACAGCAAATACAGCTGTATTAAACATCAAAACAAGAACGTCTGAAACGTTTATACACAACTACTTCAAAAACAAACAATTTCGGGGCCCAATGTTGACGTATGAAGCCCCGCCCACGATAGGAACGTCCCACGTATGACGTAGCCGATACTGTTCGCGGAAGTGAACGAGGTGAGTCGGAACAGACAAACAAATAAGTTGCTGTGCGTTCTTCATCTATATTTGCCTGTAAGTTGTTGTTGTTTTGTTTCACATTATGACTTGTAAATTACTCATGTTATTTCATTCGCAAGTTGTTTTCACTTTGCTGACGTTGAGCTAGCAAACATGACATTCGATATGAGTGCTAACAAAGCACAGGGTTGCTAACAGGCGGTTTTTGTTTATTCAGACCTATGTTTTGCGTTTGCGCAAATACCCTCAATACTTAAGTTAAATCTATAGATTTTAGCGTTAGAAATACATTGGGAAATATGGCCAACTTTGACATAGCTCGGCAACGGTAGCCTCCTTAGTTGTCCGTCGTGTCGGGCTAACGCTAACTGTCACAAGGCCACATAGTTGTGGGCTAACTTGGGGTTTTCCCAGTTTTATGTTTTGTTAAGTATTTGTTGTCTATTTGTTTGGAGTAAATATGCGGAGTCACTCTGTTGCGAGGGTTTGACCACGCTCACATGATTGCGTGAGTCACTCGTTCAGAGGTGGGGTTTGACGTTCGATGGGCTGTTAAAGTTGGTTTCGATTGAACAATTCCGCTTCTTGCGTGTTCTCCTGCTCACAGGTAGACGACCACAATCATCATCATCATGCTAGGAGGAGGATTTAAAGCAGACAAGTTAAAAGTGAATCTCCGGCTGGTCATCAACCGACTCAAACTTCTTGAGAAAAAGAAAAGTGAGTCATTGGCTGAGTACAGCTGTTCACTCTTCTTGTTCCACTCCTGCCTCTAATGACAGTTTATCTTTTCCCCCCCAATCTCATTCACAAATTTCAAACAAAAGCTGAACTTGCTCAAAAGGCGAGGAAGGAGATCGCAGATTACCTGTCATCTGGAAAGGATGAGCGTGCACGGATTCGCGTGGAGCACATTATCAGAGAAGACTATCTGGTGGAAGCCATGGAGATCCTGGAGCTTTACTGCGACCTGCTGCTGGCTCGCTTTGGCCTCATTCAGTCTATGAAGTGAGTCCCAAAGAACCGGACATGTTCAGTGTACACAAATTATCAACTCATCTTATTTTATACAGTTATTCCACAGTACTCTGCATACATATTCTGTATCTGCAATGTAGGGAACTGGATCCAGGCTTACAGGAAGCAGTGTCCACATTAATTTGGGCAGCACCTCGTCTTCAGGCAGAAGTGAATGAACTAAAAACTGCAAGTACTCTTAAATATAACACAGTGAAAGTAGTATTGCCACAATATTTGTGTTTTATTTTTCATGGACAGATCTTGACGGTCTTATCTCCGGTTGTTTGTTTCAGGTGTCTGAGCAGCTATGTGCAAAATACAGCAAGGAGTATGGCAAGCTGTGCAGGACAAACCAGATTGGCACCGTCAATGACCGAGTAGGGATTTTTTTTTTACCCCCTTGACTGTGAGACTCGAGTGTGTTCAAGATTGCACACTAGAAACGTTTTCATCAACTATTTGTTGTTTGCAGCTGATGCACAAACTGGGCTTAGAGGCCGCACCCAAGATCTTGGTGGAGCGCTACCTGATAGAGATCGCTAAGAACTATAATGTGCCTTATGAACCAGACGCCATGGTCCAGGTGAGCATTTTAAGAATCTCTTATCACTCCCTTCGAGATGTCGTCATGCTTTCTGTTTTATTTATCACTATTTCACCGTGGTGTTTGAACAGCCTGAAGTGTGTCCAGGAGAGGAGGCAGACCTGATTGACGTGGACCATGACAGGAAGCCTGGAGGAGGTGGTGGAGGAGGAGGAGGTGGTGGTTTCACTGCCCCCCCCGCTGGTGCTATGCATATGCCCATGCCCATGCCCATGCCAATGCCAATGCCGACAGCTTTCAACTATCCACCTCCCAAAGGAGCCGTAAGTACTTATTTTTAAAGACCCTATTCTTCATAAATTATGGATATGATAAAGACATTAGGCGCTGCTCAAGTGTAGTGTCTTTTATGTGCGCAGATTCATTGTAATGAATAACGCCGTTGCACTGAGATAAAATGTTATTTTTGTCGAATGCTGCAAGCTCTCTAAATCATGTGACTTGTACAAATTGGTCCACCAAGATATAACAGCATCCACTTAAATTGTTAGTTAGTCTGACTTCCTGGAAATGGAGAAAAGGCTCTTATTTATCATTCCGGGATACTAATGGAAACCAATTACTTTTATTCTAATTATTGTTAGGTTTGAACACATCTTACTTGAGAGATTTAATATATATTTAAATAGTAAATTATATTTTTTCTTCTAACCTCATATAGTGCCTTTCACTTAAGTCACAAAAAAGCTTTTAAGTACAATCAGCAGCATTTTCTTTGTTTACTCAAACTGTGGCAAACCCTGAAGAGAAATTCTATTTAAACAATAACCATCTCTACCACCGTCACTTTTGTACTTGACTGTTTTTTTCCCCCTCTAGGAACCGTTTCATGCTCCTGTTGGAACCTATGACAACTTCCAGCACCCCATGGCAGGAGGGCAGCCCCCTCAGCTGCCCACTTCTCCCCCCACATACGAGTCCGTAAGTGACTGAACCCTTCCCATCCATGCCCCCCCCCCCGTTCCCACAGATGGACAGACGGACAGGGCATTGCAGGGCAACAATCAGGGAAGAGCAGTTCATTCAGCTTCCTTGCAGTTTTTCCCTGTCAACACTTTTACACTATGTCTCTGCATAGGACCGTTTGTTTTTTGCTTCACTCACATGGATATGGGAAGCATTAAAAAGGCTCTACTAACCATGACTTTCTGTGGGTGGGATTAAAATGAACAGATAAGTGGGTTAACTGCATTTTGGGGCAAGCTTAGTCTAGTTGAGTTTTAAAGGTGATGGTTTTTCAAGAATCCCCTCCTGATTTCCATTATTCCTTTCTTACTGTTTGTTTTTGTCGTTACGTTTTTGAATGTGATTCATTCTTTTTTTACAAACCCTTACCTTTTATATTTCAGTAGGAGAAGGACAAAGCCCTTTACACATTTTGTCTTTGTTTCAGATTGATGACATAATTGACACGCCTTCTGTTCCTTCCCAGGCTGTAGGTGAGTTCAGCCCACAGTCACCAACACGCACACTCGGGATGTACAGTATTTGTGTATTTTCTGACTGATTCATATGATTGTATGTAAAGACTACAACCAATGACATTATGTGTAGTTTTCCATTTCCCTTCAATATCTGTGACTCTCAGCCTCAAGCTCATTTGGAAGACACAACCCTTAAAGAATGGGTCACATATGTGCAGTATAATCATATGTTTCCCCATATGTGCATAATAGGTGCTTTAATTAGATAGATCTATACTAATTCCTATTTAACTCGAGTGTGTGTGTGTATTACTTGTAATGTATGCACATGTCACCCAGTGTCATCTGTGACTTATTTATGTGGTTTTAAACAACACATCTGCCTCAGCATGAGACGTAACTGCTAATAATTCAAATGATATTTATTTATTCTGTCACTTTGTGGGTTAATTGCCTATAAATACTTTATTTCCCACAGCGTATGTGAAACGTGACCATTGCTATTTTTGTTTTACAACATATTATTATTATTATAATTGTAATATTATATTCTTCATGTACTCTTCAGGTCCTCGGGCTGCACCTCGGCACTTTGACACTCTCCCAGAGCTCCCCTCCGTTCCTGACACGCTCCCCACGTCTTCCTTTGGCGGCGTCAGCACCAACACGGATGACATCGACTTTGACGATCTAACGCGGCGGTTTGAGGAGCTGAAGAAGAAGACTTAAATTCTATATTCTTGGTTTACACACACACACACAATTACACTCACACACAGGTCTGTTTCATCAGCTCGGAACAGGAAAATCGAAAATGGCTCAAGGCCGTGTATCAGATTTTAATAGTTCTCCTCCCCCTTCCACAGTAATCACACATACATGTATTTTTACCTCATTTATATAAATATGACAAGCTTTGGTTGATCATTGAGCCTCGTCAGTGATCAGATATCTGATTTCTGGGAGAACCAGTGACAACCATACACTTTAATTTCTGCCTTTTACGACTCCTGGTCTAAATTCTTACAATCATGTTGATTTCATGTACGATCACACTGACTTTTATCTTTTTTATGTGTCCGCGTGATACACTGTATAATCAAAGTTAGATTTTATTTGTAGCGTTTCCCAGGGTTTTGAGGCTTCGACTGATATTTAATGCCCCTGCTTTGAATCTATTTTTGCACACACTGTTTCCCAGTGATCTTTGCCACCGTCACTCCGTCATTAGCTCAGACTGGTCTGACAAGTCTGACCGGCCAGCCCAGTTAGGAGGGAAGCTGGCAGTCACACTTAACAGAAGTCTACGCATTGTTTCCAAGGCATGGGTACAGTACCCAACACAAAAGGACAGACGGAATCCATTATTTTCAGTGGTTAACGCAGTCCTTCAGTGTTGTCAAGGCGAAGGCATTTAAATAAACACTCCTTACTCATTCAGTCAGTCACTGAGCCTCTAAGTCTACGTTCACATTACCAGGCTGAATGTGACCCTATTACTGGAATGTGTGGAAACAGAACTCAAAATTCAAATCAGACTTTAGTATGTGGTCCTAGATTGGATATTTATCTAATATGTCGCCATGTGGCAGACGGTTGTTCCTCCCCACGTGTTTCACAGTCCAAAAATGCGCTCTATATGTGGCCCTGTGACGGACTGGCGACCTGTCCAGGGTATATCTTGCCTTTCGCCCCATGTCAGCTGGGATTGGCCCCACCCCATGCAGCTTTTTGCCTATTTATATGCATAATGAGTGTTGTCGTCAAAGCCGAAACAAAAATGGACGACAGTGCCTTCCTCTAGAGTTACATCTTACCTACAAATTTACATACAAGTGCGTTTCCCACTTCAACACGGAACACACTGACGCATGCAATGTGTCTGGTAAAGTGAACGTAGCCTCAAACCTGTATGAGAAGCTTCTGGTGACACACTATTCTGTTTTATCTGTTACAGGAGTGGAGGGTGCACATATGTAAAGTGATAAAACAGTGTATGGAAATCTGTAATATAGTTCATTTACATGATATAGATGGATCCACTAATGCAAATGATTTAACTGTACAGAGGGAAAAAGAAAATCTCCAATAAAGTTCTTTTTTTTGCTCTTTTAATGTCAGTTTCACCAGATACCTTTACTTTTCTAACCAGCAGGTCTTTAATTTGCAGGAACAGGTCACACAGATAGAAATACTGAGCTCAGAGTAGTGGTGAGTGCTTTTCTGTGTTCTCCAGTGTCCATATCTCAAACCGTGTGTTCACCACTGCATTTGCCTTGGTTACTAACTCTCATCAGAGGCCTTGTCAGTCTGCACTAGCATTATAAACTGTATATTTTACCTTTGTTGAGTCTGTTTTTTAAGATTATGCTTTGCTTTACACATCAGTTGTGTGTCACTCTTTTTTTATTAGGAGGTGGAAAAGACATTTTAGGGGGTTTATGCAACACCTTCCCTCAAAGTTAAATAATAAGAAGTATATAATAAAGGTTAAAATCCCCATAATACCCTCACATGTAAATGCTTGGGGATCATGGATATTTACCCAGTAGAAATCAATCCTCCCTGACTTATTGTTTCACACAGTCTTTTAATTAAAGGTAACCCTTATGTTTAGTTGTGTGGTGGGTAGTTTTCTCTAATAACCATACAATTTTGTGTCTATTTTACCGCACTATTCATTTTTTATGATAGGCTATTGTATTAAAATAAGATGGTGTTGCATAATATTACGTCACTGAATTAGGATGTCATGTGTCACAAAAGGTTCCAATTTCTTGCTGCGACGGGACGCAGACGTGACACCGCGCTGTAACCTTACCTCACTGAGCTCTGCTTGCATGAATGACAAATTAGTGGTGGCCTGGAATTCAATTCAATTAAAAAAAACATTCACTAACTTCTGGAAATTACATGGAAAAATGTTTTTTTCCAGCTGGGTGTTTGACATACATGGAATAATGTGAAATGAACACAGTAGAACTGTTCTTTTTAATGCAAACACTTGACACACAATAAGGAGTAGTAAAATAGTAACTAAATGATTATTTAGAAGTGAACACTGGCGAGGGTTTTACGCTTACACTCACTCAAAAAGTCCCCTGTAGTGTAACACTGTAATGTCCAGCAGTAACCAGCAGAGGTCCTCAGTGTAAAGGTAAATAATGGCGCATAGCTTTTTTTAATGGATTCTTCTTCTTTGGGGGTTATTGGCAGCTTCACTGTTGTCTTTTTGAGTTAGAATCCCTGCAATATTCAGTCTATCGTTAAAATATGAAACACTCGATCAATCCTATAAGCCCTTAGGCAAGTTGAACAGCCACTTCCCACCCTGCCCACTCCCACTACACTACACTTAGAAAGACAGATTCTGTAAAGGCCCAGTGTGAAAGCATTTGGCAGAAATTGAATATAAAATCATTATAGTGATATTTTTTCAGTGTACAATCACACAGATATATCATGATGTTTTCTTTAGCTCAAAAAGAGGCCTTATTTAGTGAATTCAGTGACTGAGGTGGTGATGTTAATTTCGTTAAAATGAATTCAAAAAAAGAAGAGAAATGCGTTAATTTCAAAATAAATTGTGGCACAATAATCGAAGAAATACGTCCTCGCCGCACCAATCGCTGTCCCGCTCATACGGAGACTCCGCCCACCTGGTCCAATGACAGGCGGGGGAACCACACAGCTCATTTGCATAATCGAGGATCAAATCACAGCATGAGATGGCACAAACTAGCAGGCAAAATGTATACATTAAATCAAACAAATGGTAAAAAAAAAGTTTTTTAATACGTTCAAACCAAAATCTAACCTGGAATACTTAGAGCAGGGGTGTCAAACACATGGCCCGGGCCAAAATCTGGCCCACAGGATGAATTTGTTATGATTTAGAATCTAATGGTAATGTGAAATACTATATTTTTCACTTCCAGATACCTGTGACTAAATGTTAAACTTCATAAAAATAAATAAAAATACAGATTTTATGACAGTCTTTATGTGCAGTA
Organism: Solea solea; assembly: GCF_958295425.1. Taxonomy (NCBI): domain Eukaryota; kingdom Metazoa; phylum Chordata; class Actinopteri; order Pleuronectiformes; family Soleidae; genus Solea; species Solea solea. The sequence continues at coordinate 4,145,861 of NC_081138.1, forward strand.
ACTGCGTGGAACAGTGATTCTAACAGATTCTATGTAAATATTTTGCTTTTGTTGCATCATCGATAATTAACAGACAACCTCGAAAAGCAGTGCTGATTGTTACCTTGACAACAGCATCTTCATCGTCTTCTTTAGGAGACGAGAGACTGAGATTACGTGAAAGTGGGCCAAGGAATTTGGAGTGAAGAAAGCGAGGGTGACTTATGAAACAGGAGAGATGTTCGCAATGTTAAGATTAAGATTCTCTGTCTGTTGCAAAGGTTAAAGGTTACAAAGGCACCAATCACAGCTAGCGGTAGTTATGTGTACTAGAGCCGTACATTACCTGGTAAACTAGGTCAAATGATGCACATTCAGAAGTGACCACGGTGTTGATTGAATTCATTTCTCATGGTAATCCATAATAATCTCATGTACTTTTTTGAAGACTTCATCAGATCAAAGCTGTTTTTGTGTTATGTATTTAATTCAAACATGTAATGTGTACAAACAGACAAAATACAGTTTGGAAGAAATAAGAATTTATTTAATTCTACGACTTGAACATTATATTATATTCTCTCTTGGACCCCGATCTTTATTATATTATATAGAAATTACAAATTTTTGCAGACTATTCACAGCAAATATATAATAAAATATGCTCTATATTAGGTTATTAACATACTACACATGTAGAGGACTATTCATATTCGCCTGTAAACTAATTTAAGGTAAAATAACTGTTGTTTATTTGCTATTTATATGTGACAGCAGATAATAAAACTAAATATAGAGTCAGTATGGTTGATAGTTTCGGTTTTCCCTCCAAAACAATAAAATAAAAATAATAAAATGTCTTTTTTGTCTTAAAAATTAAGTGGTTGCATTTTAAATATCGGAACCCTTAAAGGTTGCACGAGGATTAACTGAACTTGTCTTTTATTGTCGTTTATTTTTGTCCATTACTATGTTAAAACGTATACACAGAGGCTATGAAAATGTGCAATATTAGAGTGTCCAAAATACGGATTGAATTTGTGAAATTTGGAAATACGTCACAGTTCAAAGTTCATTTATATGAAGAAAAATAAAAACAATTCGGGTTTTTTCTATTAGAAAGATGTGATATAAAATTATATCAATCATAACTTTGACTCAACAACACATAAGACGACGTAAAAGGATGTCCATATAAGGAGTTTTATTTTTTTTATTATTATTGTATCATTACGCTTTAAAACAAACACCTTTATGCGGAAATGATGTGTTAAAATGTTGTTATCGCTGTATCATGATGGAATATCGTGACATCATTTTAAGTTAATATGAGTTGGGACCCCTGATGTAACACCTGTTTAATTTATAATATACATAAATTAATGTTGTCAGGTGTGCAGACTCATGAACTTTCCACACGATTGCAGCTCATATCAGTTTATTAACTATTTAACTAGAATTAAATTTAGTCCAACGAAGTTCAAGCAATTCCAGTTGCCTATGTCTGCACTCTTTAAAATACGTACAGAATTAATAAATAAATGGAAAAAAAAAAAACAAAACCCACACAATTATTTCAGAGAGAATAAAAGCACTGCGCGTATTCCCAAACCAAGAGCACGGAAATGAGTATGGTGACGTCTATTATGTAATCGTGCTCTCGTTATTATATAATCATTGACTCACTGAGAGGGAGGAAGTGACTGAGTCACATTTAGCATGGATCACACTGATGGTGATGGTGAAATGCCCAAAAAACTGCTCAATTAATAATGACCTCCCGTAAGTGCAATTACATAAACGCAGCTCTCTGAGGGTGAAAGGCCGCGTTAGTAACGTCAACAGCCGGGAATCACAGAACGCTGACGAGATTCCGACAAGTAAATCTCACAGAATTAGTCACACGGTAGGTAGTGGTCGAGCGCGTTGTCTTTCAACTGGAAGGTTGTCGCTTCAATTCCCGACTCGGAGATACAGAGATGTGAAAACCTACTCTACTTGAGAATGGTTGTCCAATATAAGGGTCCAATGTGTAAGAATTAGTGACATCTACTGGTGAGACCGCACATTGTAACTTGCAGTTATCGTAAACATTGTAACGCAAGGCTTATCCTATCTTTTAAAAAGAGATCATGCACTTATTCAAACATATTTACATTAAATGTCCACCATAAATATGACACACAGGTACTTAAATGAATATTTTTGACAGTCAATAATTTGACACGTTTAGCTTGTGATTCATTTTTGCGACTTTTAAAACCTGCTTCGTGGAATCCAATAAATGTGTATTTTCATAAGAAATGATTCACATATGAAGAAAAAAAAAATCCCCAATAATTAAAGTTTAAAGCGACCCAATACGACGTGAGTGGATAGTAAATTACCTAGAGCAACGTTCTGTACACCAGAATATGGGATGCATTTTTACATTCAAAGAGCAAAACTTCCAATAAGTGCAAAAAGTGATGGAGCGCGTCCTGGGAAATGCAGCTTCCTCACAGCGTCTCCCTGCCAGTGAACCGTTTACACTTCTCCCGTTGCCCTGTTGAAAGAAGCAGAGAGGACAGATTGAGTCACAGGAAGGAAGGAAGGATAGAAGGAAGCTCTGATAGTACTCTCTGTGGTCGAACCTGAAACAAGAGTTTCATAGATACGTCTGCGCGATGAAACATTTATAAAGAGTACGGTCGGCGCGTTAAAGCTGCAGCGCGTGGCTTTCAGTGAACAGAAATGATGAGTCTGACAGGCAAAACTATCAGACCTGACTGAGAGAGTGTTTGTGTTTTAAGCCTCTTGCATCTGAAAATGTGTGTCAGAAGCATCTAATTAAAGGGGACACAGTGGATTATCTGTTGACATGCTGCTGAATGCCTGGTGATTACGAGACGAGAGTCATCAAAGGACTATCAAAACAAAGTGGTACCTTCTCTTTCCTTTTTTCCTCTCAGTGTCCTCTTTCCTGAGTTTCAAGTGAGGACACGAGGGGCGCCGTGTCATGTTTTCTTACCCATGAGCACTTGGTTGACTTCGTCGCTCTCCTCCGCAGACACAGGTCTGAGCAGCAGAGCGAAGAACACGGCGATGCCGATCACCTGTGACCAAAAACGTGAACCCAGAGTCAGTCTTGTTTACCTGACACATTCAGCACAAATGCGTAAGCTTTTTTCCATCTTTTCTGACCTTGAGAGGCTGCAGTATAAAGATGCTCTGGAACAGCGAGAGGCCCAGGGACATGACCCACTTGATGGACTTTTCTCTGCCGTACTGAAAGCCGTATAACAGCGTGAAATAAGTGGACACGGCACTGATGGACAGCAGCAGGAACCAGCCCAGGAACACACACCACCACGGAAGCCAGCAGCTCGCAGTGCTCTTCTTCTGCTTCGTCACGGTGGGCGGGCTGCGCCGAGAAGAAGAAGAGGGAAGGAATGAGAGATTATACCATAAAACCACCGATGCTTCTACTCTACACGGACGTGTGTGTGTGTGTGTGTGTGTGTGTGTTTCCTGACCAGGAGGCCAAGTGGCAGCTGAAGACCATCTCAGCCTTGCGGACCAGGACGTTGGCGACGTTCAGGGCCTGCTGGTAATCGTGGGGACACGGCACGTTCCTTCCGTCCAGTTTTTCCAGGTCCATGAGGAGGTGGCAGAGACCTGCCAGGAGGAACTTGCTGCAGTACACCCAGTGCGGGTCGCTCTCACACTCTCCTGTGACGGGATCACACATAGACCAGGCGTCTTACTACATTTGTGTCGCACACAATGAGGTTTCTTCCTGTGGTGTTTGTAGGTCACATATTCAGGCTTTAAAAAACGCTTCTTTTGTGTCGTTGAGTCAAAGTTATGAGTCATTTTATATCGTTTTGTTCGTAAAAAACAAGGCAAGTGAACGTTGAACTGTGATGTATTTCCAAATTTCACAAATTCAATCCGATTTTAAACATTTTCAGTACTTTTTGCTCAGGTGTGTTTATATAGTATAGTTTTAATATATACTTTATATGTTGAAACATAGTAATGGAAAAAAAAAAGCAAAATTGCTGTATTCTAAGGGTTAATGTGTCAGAGAAAGGTCATTAAAGGTGCATAAAAACGTGTGCTGTGAACACTTTTTATATAGATGACACTGTGCTGCAATACATACTTGTGCAAAATGTACCATTTATGGCAATTTGTACTAAATATATACTATAGAATAATATTTATAACATACCTAATATCACTCACTCACTCATTGCCTACTACTTTATCTTTATCCTAAGCGGGTGTGGGAGGAAACCAGACAGATATTACAAACTAGATTCATTTATCTTATTATTATGTTATTGAATAATTCTAAAGTTAAAGGCTGGAATTCCAACCAAGTCAGTGAAAGAAGGAGTGCTTTAAAGGAACAATGTCGAATTTTTATGTCAACGTCACTTTCAAGAAGCAACACAGTGGCATGCACTTGACTACTGAAATTCTTTTTAAAATACAACATCCTTATTCTGTAAATGCTTCATTCAGAATTCAAAAATAAAAAGCACCTTGCATAAGTTGGATGAATTCATGCACCGTGTCCAAGGTAGAGCAGAGGTCAGTGATGGACTCCAGCCTCGGCGTCTCTGAAATCTTGTTCCTCGGACTTTTGCTCGCCAAAGAAACAACCTCCCCTATGTCCTACGAGAGGTCAGAGTGCGTATTAGACACAGAAACTGTCTGCAACATCACATCTGAAAGCAGCAAATGTGTGACAGTGATGCACAAACATGTCCCTCTCACCTTCAGGACAGTTGGCACGGTGACGGCGTCCATTTTCTGCTCCTCTCTTTTAGGCTTTTTTGCGACGCTGCGGGGTCGGATGCTTCTGAAGATGGTGATGATGAGGATGTTGATTGGGAACATGAGGAGACCGCTCTGAATCCCCACCATGACGTTCTGCCACGTGAGTTGCAACGAACCTGCGCACATGCAAAAATTAAACAGTCAGTGATCGTCTAGTCTAGAGTCGAGATTTTATTTTGTCTACAAAATAAAAGTGTGCAACAGACAAAAAAAAAAGAAATTATAATAATTAAAGGAATTTATCAATTTATAGGGTGATTTCATGTTTGGGGGCCACACGGTTGGTGTAGTGGTTAGAACTCTTGCCTTTGCAGCAAGGAGACCCAGGTTTGTGACCCCCCGCGACCCTCATGTGGAGGATACAGTGGTAGAAGATGGATGGATTTCAGTTTCACAGCTGATTCATACACTTGTCTTGTGACAGCACAGTCTGAAGCGAATTATTATTGAATGAAAGCATTAGAAAACAAATTAATTTCCACTTGGCCTGGTGACGAGGTGAATGAATAGTGTAACATTTAATTTTGCTGTCAGTGTGTAAAATGTGCTACCTCAAATCCAAACACAAAAGTAAACAGCCTAAACCCAGTGTAATTGTTTTCTGTTTTCTGTTTCCTGCAGGTGGCGACACCATCTTCTGTACGGCCGTGCAGAGCTGTTCTACACTGACAGGGACTAAACAGCACAGCTGCAGTCTTGGTGAACAGAAACATCCATCCATCCATCCACCTTCTACCACTTTATCCTCCACATGAGGGTCGGTCCCCATATTGCATGGAGTGGTTTGAATATAATAGACCTAATTATTAACAGCTTCAAGTTCAAGGTGGAGGTGGGACTACATCAGGGTTCGGCTCTGAGTCCCTTCTTGTTTGCGGTGGTGATGGACAGACTGACAGATGAGGTTAGACAGGAATCTCCATGGACTATGATGTTTGCAGATGACATTGTGATCTGTGGTGAGAGCAGAGACCAGGTGGAGGAAAAGCTCGAGAGGTGGAGATATGCTCTAGAAAGGAGAGGAATGAAGGTTAGTCGCAGCAAGACAGAGTATATGTGTGGGAATGAGAGGAACCCAAGTGGAACCATGAGGCTACAGGGAGTGGAGATAAAGAAGGTGGAGGATTTTATGTATTGAGGGTCAACAGTCCAGAGCAGTGGAGATTGTGGAAAAGAGGTGAAGAAACGTGTTCAAGCTGGTTGGAATGGGTGGAGAAAAGTGTCAGGGGTAATGTGTGATAAAAGAGTATCAGCCAGAATGAAAGGAAAGATATACAAGACAGTGGTGAGACCAGCGATGCTGTATGGTCTAGAGACAGTGGCACTGAGGAAAAGACAGGAAGCAGAGCTGGAGGTAGCAGAGATGAAGATGTTGAGGTTCTCTTTGGGAGTGACAAAGATGGATACGATCAGGAATGAGTCAATTAGAGGAACAGCACATGTTAGATGTTTTGGAGATAAGGTCAGAGAGGCCAGAAGGAGATGGTTTGGTCATGTACAGAGGAGGGATGCTGGGGTTGGAACTGCCAGGCCGGAGGTCCAGAAGAAGACCAAAGAGAAGGTTTATGGATGTAGTGAAAGAGGACATGAAGTTAGTTGGTGTGAGAGAGATGGATACAGAGAACAGGGTGAGATGGAGGAGGTTGATTCGCTGTGGCGACCCCTGAAGGGAGCAGCCGAAAGGAAAAGAAGAAGATTAACAGCTTACAACAAATGATGAAATTATCATAATGTGTAGTTTTTCCCCTCCTGAGTAAAACTCAACTCTTCTGGAGAGCAAAACCTAGACACAGGTGAAACATCTCATTCACCTATCACTAAAATGACTGGCGAGCTCTCGTCCACAGGAATGTTCCAGAAGGCGATGTTGATGGCCATGGTGCAGAGGAGCAGGCACATGCAGCAGGAGACTCTCTGCACGCGCGTGAACGGAGTGCGCGACGGAGGATCCACGATGGAGACCCAGATGTGTTCGTCCCTGAAGCCCGTCGACGTCCTGTTCTTGAAGATGTACCTGAAGCAAACGGACATCAATGTGTCATGATTTCTGCTGTGGTGCATGGTAGAGCAGTGGACCCTCTCTGACCTGAAGTTGGCAATCTCGTCGGTCCTCGCGGCGTGGAACGTTTTCTTGGTCGTGCCGTCTCCGTGGTCAGAACTCAGCCAGCAGTCGCAGAAGTAGTGAAACACGTGCTGTGTCTGGAGGTCTTGCACCGTCACCTTGTTGACATACCTTTCATAAAGTCGTACATTCATTCACACGGTCACATGGTTATGGGGAAAGCAAACATCACATATAAGCTAAATAGAAACAGAAGAGAGTCCTATACCCATGTGTATGGTCATATTATTGGAAGAACTTCAGTGCCTTATATTGACCAATAATAATAATCAGTGATAATCTTTAAGGTCATCATGTGTCAGCAGTGACTTTGAGAGGAAGGAGATTTTGCAGATTCTATTTGTCTACAAAATAAAAGTGTGCAACGGGCAAAAAGAAAGAAAGAAAGGTGTTTTGATGTTTGATTATGAGTATTTTAAGAACCTCTATCAAATTATTACCTAATGAAAATGCTCAAAAGAATTTCTACTTGAGGTTCAGCATCTGATTGGAAGCAGTCTGGGATTCTTAATGTTCTAATATCTTATTTTTACATTACTCTGTTCAGTAGTGGTGACAAAAAAAGCGGTAGTAGCGGAAGTAATTTGGGACAAGATGGAAAGGAAAGAGAAGTAACTGAGGAAGGCAGTAATTATAGACTGTATAAATAATCGATGTCGTCTTGCAGCTCCACTGGTTGCAGAAAAAGAAAAAAATATGAATGGACGTTAATGGGAGAACGAGTGTATTCTCCTTTTGATTTGGTTTGGTTTATTCGCACATTTATTATTAAAACATCGGAGGAAAATAATAAATTAAAGTAGAGCACACGCGTGGGTGAGGTGGAAACCCATTATCGGCTTAATTTCAGACCTCACCTTTTCCTGAGGAGTTCATTTGTAAATTAAATGTGTGAATTATGATTCCATTTGGAGCTAATGGACACCAATGTGATTGACAGCTGGTGTAGTTTTGTTAACAATTGGCATGAAGATTCAGGTTATTATTTATCTTGTCTTTTAATTACAATTGTCTAAATGTTATTATTGAAGTAAGTTTTCTGTTTGGTTGTTTTTATAAATTCATTTTGCATCTGAATATTGAATTTATAGATTCATTTTGCTTTGACATTTTTGTTGGGCGTGATCAGGATGGACAGGATTAGGAATGAGGGACATAATCCAGGGACGGCTCAGGTTCAACGGTTTGGAAGTAAAGGAAGAGAGTCGAGTGCAGAGGAGGAACAAAGGATGTTGAAGATGGAGCTGCTGGCCAGGAGGAAAAGAAGAAGAGCACAGAGAAAGTTCATGGAGGACAATTGGTGTCACAAAAGACTCTCATGTCCCGTGTTAAGTCTGCGTCTGTTGTACTCCTGGTTTTATTTTGGTGAAGGGTTTTTCTGTCTTCCTGTCTGCACTTCATCTGTCTTGTCTTTGATTCCCTGATTGTCTGCACCTGGTGTTAAACAGCTCACGCTCCCTCTGTCTTGTGCCAGTGCATCTTGTGTGATTCCCACGTCTGCTTCGTCTTGTTCCCTGTGCCTGGCTCGCTCTCGTCTGACCCCTGTTTGGATGTGTTACCTGACCTAGAGTAAGACTTTGCTTTGTTAAAATAGTCTTTTTGTTTGGGCTGAGATCTCTGCCTCCGCCTTGTGCATTTGGGTCCACACTGTGTTTGAGTGAGTAACGGCCTTGACAGCGACCCTTAAAGGGAAGACTTTTGCATCATAAATGTTTTTTGTAAACTATATTTCATTCCTACGGAAGAGGATTAGGGCAACAGAAAAAAAAAACATTTGAATTCTGAGTTTAAAGTCAGAAATTCTGAGTTTAATGTCAGAAGTCTGTCTTTAAACTCAGAATTTCTGTCTTTAAACTCAGAATTTCTGACTTTATTCTGAGAATTTCTGACTTTAAATTCAGAATTTCTGACTTTATTCTCAGAATTTCTGTCTTTAAACTCAGAATTTCTGACTTTATTCTGAGAATTTCTGACTTTAAATTCAGAATTTCTGACTTTATTCTCAGAATTTCTGACTTTATTCTCAGAATTCTGAGTAGACTAAAGCCAAAATTCTGAGTTTAGAGTCAGAAATTCTGAGTTTAATGTCAGAAGTCTGTCTTTAAACTCAGAATTCTGACTTTATTCTCAGAATTTCTGACTTTAAATTCAGAATTTCGGACTTTATTCTCAGAATTCTGAGTTTAAATTCAGAAATTCTGAGTTTAATGAGTCAGAACTCAAATTGTTCCCCCTAATCCTCTTCCATACATCCCAAAACAAATGCTTCTATTTTGAAATGAGGCGCAATATCATCCTGAATATTTTTATCGCAATATAATAATGGATGATCACTACTGAACTGTTGATTTATCCTGAAATGTTGTGAAATGTGACTTTTGTTGAGTTGTTGTCCTGACCACACTAGAAGTTCACTGTCCCCTGGGTTATTTGAGTTTGAGAATGCAGAGAATTTAATGCTACTGTGTGCTTTAGTGTCGGCCTCTGGTACCATGATGGTTGACCTCCGGAGTTGTCGTGCTGCAGCCTGACGCTTTGCACTTCTCCCAGTGGGAAAGGCGTGGCCATCAGGAACATATCGACCCCTCCTCTCTCAAACACGGGCTTATCGGGATCTTCGAGACTGTGTGTCTCGCTCTCTCCCTCTGAGCCAGTCAGCATCACTGTGACCTACAGAAAAGCACAGGCGCAGATTTCACAGCAGTGACGTTATCGTGTGTAGAGGATTCCACTCCACAGTCATTACAAGCTGATTCCCCCATTTTCTAAACCGATGCATAAAAACATTATTACATGAGGTGAGGCTGCAGATTGTGACAACATGAAGGAAACTACGGTGGCCTTCACATACCAGAAATGATGTTGTGCCTCTTTGGGTGCCTAGTAAGCTTATACTTAAAAACCCAAATTGCATATTTTTGTCACTTATAAAAACACACCAATTAGTAATTTAGCCAAATGTTACATATTGACCCTTTAAGAACTTCTTTAAATTATAATCCTTGAGATTTCCTTGAAATCAGAGCCAAATCACGCCCAGATTGATAAATTAGAAATCCAACCTCAAACCTTTTTTTTTTTCTCAGCCACTATCTCTGTATTTAATTTATGTATTTTTTGTACTTTACAGTGGCCATGGTATATGGTGACCTTAGAGAAAGTGGAATAACGTGAGTTATTTTTTTTTAAAAAGGAGAGGAAAGATGACTTACATTGGCAGTCGTCCCAGAATTCTTGCGATTGCCAGTGTAAACACTGATCAGGTAGTTGTAATGAGCACCTGGGTGGTTGTCCTCCAGCAGAGTCATCTTTCTCTGCATTTAAGTCACAGAATGGTAAATGGTCTAGTGTACATAAAGTGCTTTTCTAGTCTTGGACACTACTGAAAGCACTTTACACCACAGGTATGCCTTCAAACCAATTCAAACCCATTTATACAGTACATCTGTAGATCTTTTTATGTCACATGTCTACATCTACACACATTCAAATGTGTTTGCCGTCTTGCCCAAGCACATATTAGGAAGTGGCCTAGTGGAGCCATGGATTTAAGCACTGGTCAGCTTTATCACTAATCCACATCCACACTTTAAAGGGCATACATATGAGAGAGTTTACATGTGTTGAATAAAGCCCACCAGAAAGTAATGAACTAATGAACAGCCACCAGGGGGTGACACCACTGTTGTAAAAAGTGTGATTTTCTATTTGTAAAACCTCGGCCATATCACAAATCTCAGGATTTAGGTTTCAGATTCTTCAGATTCAACAGTTGCATCCATTTTTTGGAGGGTTAGACCATTCTGTTAATTAACCCTTTAACACCTAAGCCTCAAAATGTCTGAATGGACATTTTTTTTTTTTGCTTATTTAAATCATAATATGTCCAGAAAATGTCTGTGAGTAAGTGCTTTTTCCCCATTTTTCCAGAACCACTTTCAATGTCTTGGCAAAGACGTTGATTTGCTGGCTTCCTGCAATTACCCGAAATAACCACATGTTGGTTTTGAATTTTTCCTATAGCACAAACTGTCACATAATTACAGTAATGCAGGTGTTAAGCTTGATTAAGTCTTCCCCACCACGTCCCAAGGATTCTTAATGAGGTTAAAGCGGGAACTATGCAGGAATTTTGGGGTCTGACTCCACTTCCCCTACCGCCTGTTAGCAGAAAACCAGCCTTGCTAGATCAGAGCCACCGACCCACAAGTCCTCAGAATCAGAAAGTCTTGCGGAGTTAGCCAGGTACGGGCTACAAGATCATCATGGCAGAGCATAGAAAACCGTTGTCAACTGTTTTGAATAAATATTTACTCCAAAACTGTAGGGGGAGCTCTGCTTTAAGGTCTGGACCCTGAGGTGACCTCTTCATGAGTAAAAATGATGCTCCCTGAACCATTATTTCACAATTTGAGCACGATAAATCCTGGCAATGTTGTCTTGGATTATGCCCATAACATTGCTGAACCTTGACCTGACCCACTGAAGCGACCCCAGATCAGATATGCATTATCATTATGATTATCCGGTGAGACTGACCTTAAGGCGTGACCTGCGGTCAGCAAAGCAAGCCCACACCAGGGTGAGAAGGTAGAGGGCGAAGAAGGCACACATGAGTACGAGCACCACATAGTTCTCATCCACGGTGGCAAACAGCTCCGCTGTACGACTTACGTCCACGTGGTTTGGCATCACAAAAAAGGAGCCCCCGAACAGAGTGAGGTGGTTACAGCGGCAATGTGTGAGATAAGGAGTGGTCTTCTCGCCAACCTTAGACAACAACAGCACATCACTGTCTGATATGAGGACCAGGACATTTCTGCGCATGCATGATTAAAGTGGAGGAACTCACTTCGCAGCCATCTGTCGTCCACGTCTCCCACCCTACGTGCCAGAAAAGGCACTTGCTCATAAAAGAATTTATTTCCAGTGTCATGTTCGAGTCCCATGTGCTATTAACGTGTCTGGCATCTATGTACCAGACTCCAGAGGTCTGCTGCAACATCTCAGGGGTTATCAACCAGCGGTAGGCTCCTGTCACAAAAAGCAGCAAAAGGTGACTTTTTAAGTAATTAAACTCAGAGGTTGTAGATCAACACTTTCAAATGGTTGGTTACCTTCTGGGGTCAGGATGGTTGAGTGGTTGAAATATGTGCTGGTAGGAGGTGACCCTTGGGACAGTTTAAGTATTAGTGACTCCTGTACATTTGGCTGCATGCTTAAGATAATGGTCATATTAGGGTCTGTGACGTTGATTGTGGTCAGTGAGAATGTGTTTTCCTCTAACACAGCGGTGCTATTCATCAGAACTGCAACGTCTGTACGCGGCAAAAAGATCTGGAGAAAACAGGGAAAGGGGTTACGATACAAAGACAGAATATCAGTCTTTAATAAATAAAATATGTGTTTTTAACAATGTTTTTTATAAGAAGGGTTATACATGGAACGGAGATCAAATATCACTGGTTAGCCAATAACATTATGGAAAATGTGATATCATTTCTTACTTATTTTGGATGATACCAAATGTGCACTTATGATATTTGTTATTAGGGTGTGTTTAATGTCAGCAGATATCAGAAAATAATCTCCTAATGTTGGTATTGCCGTTTGAAGTTGGTTATACCTCTATCATCTCTGGCAGGTTTTCCACCTTAATTCTTTCGTCTCCATTGCTTATTATAACAGTGCAGACAATTCCTGTGATTTCATCATAGGGATGGGGATTCTCGTTGAATGTAATCATCTAACAAAGAGAAAAGACAAGACAATTGAATTCACATGATGATCTCCCTCTCTCTCTCTGGTCTCTGTAAGGGACTACTGGTCCTGACACATACACGTTTGTGCAGCATTTGTAGTGAGGAAATTGATAGACATACCCTAACTTAAACACACTTCCTACCCTTACCCTAAAACCAAGTTTAAACCCTCAAAAAGCTCCTTTAACTTTCCCAAAATGTCCCCATTCCCTATGGTTTACAAGTTTTCTGGTCCTCACAAAGGCACCCCTACAAGAACACACACAGAGACACACCTGAGTGGTGATTGTGTCGTAGTTTTCAACGTCCGCTCGGAGTGCAGAATATGAAGGGAGTACGACAAACTCATTAGCCGCCTGTGAACCCAATATTTGATCACCAATCTCATCCTGTTTGAAACTGTGGGGGAGGGAAATGAAGAATGGATGTAAGTTTGGGTGGCAATTTCCACATGCAGACAATTAGCAAGACAATTAAAGGAATTCTTCACTGATTTGCATTTAGCTTTGTATTACTAGAATAGGGGTAGTACAAATTGAAAAATTGTGCTTCCCAACCTCAGTCGAGAAATATCTTCATTCTTTTTTTGATTACTTGCCCACCAGTGACACTTGGTCCGAGGCTTGATACTGCACACGCTAATTCCGCACTTTTTAGGCCTTGGGGGCGGGACCTCATTCCCAGAATGTAAACAGTGTCCGCCATCTTTGCTAACAGTTACGCTAACAGGACCAAGTGTCACTGGTGGGCACGCAACAAAAAAAATAATGAAGATATTTCTTCTTCTATTTATACTTCTGAGGTTGGGAAGCACAGTTTTTCAAAAATATTACCCCTATTTTAGTAATACAAAGCTAAATGCAAATCAGTGAAATATTCCCTTTACCCCAATTGGTCCTGACAGCTATATTATTCTGAATTTTATGTCATATTTATATTTCAGAGATTCAGGTCCGGAATGTAATCTGAGAATTCTACAATATTGCAATTCTAGAATGTTATATAACACTTCCCAAGTGTTTGCTCCCATTTATATGTCAGTTCTAGACTGCAAGGCTCCCCCTCCATTTATCTCCCTTTCTCTTTGTGGGAGATGGTGGGATATTAGCGAGGTGAGAGGCCAACCTGCGTTGATAGACGGTGCCTGTTCGGTGCCAAAAGACAAAGCTCTCCGATGTACGTAGCACTTCAGCGATAACCACGAAGATCTCAAAAACCTGCTCAAAGAAAGACTGGACAGCAAAAGGTTACTGTAAAAACAAGCGAGGGCGTGTTATTGCTTCTGTGCTACAGTCACGCATGCTTTGGAACTTACTACAGCGTTTGGGTTTGTCTGGATGTCACATTTTCGAAGTGCGAGGAAATAGATGCCAGTGGTACAGTTCACAATGTTCCAGATGGTGTTGTTATTGGGTACAGTAGTCTCTAATTTTAGCCTTTTAGTTCCTTCCAACAAGTACCGAACAAAGTCGTCCTTTGAGGGGGAGAAACAGACATCTTTTAACATGCTCTGACATATAGACATGAATAAAGAGATTTTATAATAACAATGCTGTTAATGCTAGACTAGAGAAGTAAAGGAACACACCCTTGATGGATTTGTTGGCTCCCCTATTGTCGTTTCCATCCTCCACAGTTCTTCCTTTGCTTCCTGTCTCAAAACATGTACACATATAACCTTTTTAGCAACACTTTTCCACTGCACAGTCAAATGGTCTTCATGATTCACGCTGTTGTGTGTATGTAAAATGTATGAGGCATCTCTCACCCTAAGAAGTTTGTTAATGTTTGAGACAGATGAAGCCATCGACCTTTTGGGTCCTGAAAGTGTGTGTTTGAGAAGAAGAGGAAAACAGACACACGGATGCATAATGTTCCACAACTCACTTCCTCACACTCAGGGTATGACTATGACTTTATTACGTTTCATTAACCTTATTATTTCTCTCCCTAGTTTGTGCCTTTCCTTCCTGTCCCCTCCCTCCCTCCCTCCCTGTCTCTCTCTGTGTCCTCATCAAGCAAGTGACCCCTTGGCTGCAGGATCCAGATCCAGTTGCGAGGCTATCATTATCATTATTGGTATTATCATTAGCAGTAGCAGTATTTTCATCATTATTTTGCAAGGATTCAATTAATTAAATTAATAGCTTATATTTATATTTGTGTATATATATATATATATATATATATATAAAAAAATCTATGCTACTGCTTGCATTAATGACATCGTAGTAGTATAAACACATAATATGTGTCATAAGTGAATTAGAACTGTTCTTTTTAAACCTATAACTTAATGCAAGGGTTATATATCTGCTCCTGGTCTCTCTCTTCTGTCTCTACCTCGCCTCCTTCTTTCCTTTTTACTCCCCCCTTTCTGTCCCCCACCTCTCTTCTGTCCCCAATTTTTTCCTTTCACCACAATCGGTCGAGGCAGATGGCTGCACATCTTTCAGTCTGGTTCTATCAATGTTTTTTTTTGTCCCTCCACTGATGCCTAATGCTTGCTCATTGTGTGAACTGTTGAGTAGGGACCCCTTTTTTATTAAACTGGGCCTAGTGCCCTGTATAAACGCACCTTGTTATTGTGCACTCAATACTAAGCTATTCAGATAATGCCCCGCCCCCTGCAACACCTTAAAGACCCCTGTTGAAGACCTCTGCTTTATCATTTTCTAAAGGTCTCTGCCTTACTATGTACAGTGCATGTTGATATTTGGTGCTACACAAATCAAATTGAATTGATTAATAATGTAAAACATAACAAATAGTAATATTTCAGGCTAACTTACGAACTCTGCTTGCATGACCGGACACTGCTGTGTTCTAGAAAGATAACACGACAATGTCAACTTGATATTTTCAAGTCTTTGGTCGTCTGCCAGTGTTGTAATGATCTCTTACCACAGTGCTCGATGAAGACGGCAAATCTTAAAAAAAAAAAAGGAAAAGTGATCAACTTCAGTCAGTTGCTGAGGAGAGGAAAAGAAAAGACAAAAAAAGGAAGGCGATAAAGCAGTGATTAGGGTGCGGTTGTGACGTACTGCGGGTGCAGAGGAAGCTGCGTCTCTGTTTACAGTCTGATGTTGTGTTGAGGCGAAGAGGATTCAGAGTCATGTATGTGCATTTGTGCTCTGAAACACACACACACACATATTGCTTTGAGAACAGTTACCTCAAACTGTTTGCTTAAAAAGGAAATCAAGGTGCAACCATTGATCCATTTTGTCAATCATTTCATCAAAGAAGATACAATCATGATTGTGTAACCACAGTTTCCTGAGTGAAGGGACTATCTCTCCTTCATATAGTCTTAAGTCTTCATATAGTCTTAATCAGTATACATATATATATACTGTATATATATTTTTTTTGTTTTTTTTAAGTATGAGGACTTACTTTTTTTTAAATATGACAAAGTATCGCGACTCAATTCACAAAATAAATCAAGACAGCAAACTGTAACTTTTCTTTTAACTGTGAACCACTGTGCATGTAGAGAAAGTATTACTGGCTTTCAAACAGGCATTGCTTGATTTAGAAAAAAAACCAAAACACACCAACAAATGAAACGGTGTGTATTTTACTCACCTCCGCTGGGTTCCCCCTTGACCCCCTCTCCCAGCCACCACGTCCAATTGCTCGTGTTTCTCTGTTTGGTCGCGTTCTTCAGGAACAGTTTGACCGGGCTGTTCATGACCCTCAAGAGTTCCCCTCCTCGCTTTTCACAGTCGCTCCTGGCCTGAGACCAGTTTCTCGATTCCTCCACAAACTCATAACAGACATTTCTGAAAACAAGATCACATTGGGACGACAGCGCGTTGGCCCCTGACCCTTGAGGTGCAAGTAAAAATCCGACTGAAATCCACAAAAAGACAGACGTGTGCAGTAACATGTCCATGGTTATTGTACCAAACAGAGCTAAAGAACATCGCCTGGGCAGAGTCACTTCCACCCGTCTTATGGAAATCAGGGAGCTTTCTCCAGGAAAACACTGCATATGTTCTCAATACATTAGGAAAAGCAGTGCAGACACACAAACAAGATGCAAAGTGAAGGAGTCACTTCATGTCACCAAAAGTCACACAGGATAAACCTTCCATCTTCTGCTGAACGTGACCCTAGGTTGTATCTGTATGTTTAATGGAAACATAAAAACATGTATATTATAATATAATATATTCTCATAGTCACACAAATTTTGGCATTTTGGTATTTAATTTCATTTGGCAGAGACTTTTACGCCCGATATCCTCCCTGACTCAACTCTCCCATTCTTCCAGGCTTGGGACTGCTGGCTGTGGAGCATTGGAATTGGGTTCCTTGCTCAGGGGTATACCCACACATTGACCTGGTGTGGATTTGAACCAGCAACCCTCCAGTTACAATTCCTTCCCGTTTGCCCTTGTGCTGCCCCGGGAATACTGAAACATAATGGACCTAAAAAGACTAAACAAAGGAGAAAGAAAACAAGTTGTTGAGCTGTGATACTTGATCTGTGTCTGCGGGAGGAGCACTGAGAGATGCAGGGTGCAAAGTATGGAGGAGGAGTTTAGTAAAAGCAGTAGAACACAGGAAGTACAGTTAAAAGATTCTTCTGTAGACCACACAACATCACAGAGAAACAAACTGATCTAAAGTGGGCTATATATATATGTATATATGTAGTGTAAATTTAAAGATCCCCTTCTTTACATTGTGCCTTGTAATCCAATTTAAACATCAATTCTATTTTGATTTTAAACAATAATTTTAAAAGTTCATTTTTGATTCATTATTTGACTCTCAGTGATATTTGGTGTTAGTTCTCACTAACTTTGTCGAATAAACCTGTTTATACCTTGTGGTTGGTGTTTATAATATAATAGATGATCTCTCATACATTTTTATTAACACAAATTAATAGTCATCTTCAAAACAATTGGACAGATTTGGTCGCAGAATGTACACAGATGGCTTCTGATGATGAACATAAAGCAGTAGGAATGTTCGTGCCTCAGATTCAGATTGTGCAGGGAAAGACGCCTCCACACAACATGTAAGCTTAAAATGAGGCCACTTCAAATTTATTAGCAGAAATTCTAATTGTCAAAAAGACAGATAAACTGTAAATTAGGAAATTCTGGATTTTGATGGCTTTAATTTTGATAATAGTCCCTCAATTTTGTGTTTTAATGTGAAACGATCAGATGTGTGACTCACTCTAATTTCAGGTGTGATTTCTTTCTTTACAGTCAAATACAGCAAAAAAAAAGTATTTTAAAGGGAAAAAACAGCTAAATCACCTTAATACATGAATAAATGGCATCATTGTGACAGTTGTCAGTTTACAATAGTTTAAAGGCGACATCGAATGCTTGTATCACACATATATGTTAGTTATGGAGGTCTACTTACATATATTAACTTGTTTTCATGGTTAAAAACCTCCTAATCGCTGCAAACTGAACTGTTGTTCTGAAACTTTAGGGTTTCATAAACGAGGTAATGACGCAGATACACACACACAAACGCAGCGTTAATTGGAGCTTCCGGTCTATGTAGCCTTTAATATAAAATGAGACTTAGCCTACAGTATGTAGGACACAAGGCACAAGGCACAAACTATTAAGATATAACATGTAGAAAGATATAAGAGTTGAAATACAAAGCATAAATGTAACCATAGTTTTAAAATATAGCAATAAATAACACATTAATGACAAAAACATTGGGCGTAGAAGCAGGGTTTACTTTTTTTCCGAGCAGCAACACTGAGTGATATTCTTGAATTTCCCCTTGGGGATCAATAAAGTTTTTGGAATTGAATTTTTTGAATTGAATTGATAAGTCTACAAATGACCTGAGGGGGGCAGCACCACGCATTTGAGTCTCGTCTGCCACGCGCTCCAACGAAAGAAGAAGAAACACCGGTAGTGTTCACATGTGTTTGTGTAACATGTAAAGAAAGTCAGTCGTGTGTCCTCTGAAATGACAGAGTCGCGTCCATGGCGGCTCACCTGAAGGTAACGTTGAACACTTTGTTAACAAGTCATTCAAAAGGAGACGAAGAAGAGGGTTTTTGTCCTCTCGTTCCCTCAGTGTCCCTGTCGTTCCCTCAGTGGTGGGGTTTACGTCTACATTTCAGGCGGTTTCTGTACTGAAAACATCCATAAAGACAGATGTGATGGTTTGCCTTTCAAGAGGGTGCAGTGTTGATTGTTGTATTTCAAGAGACGATTTTTATTATCATTTCTGTTGTCATTTTGTGTCCCTCTGTGGGCACTGGGCAGCTATTTTGTGATGCCAGTATGTATATACTGTGTATATATATATATATATATGTGTATGTATGTATGTCTGTTTATATGTATGTATTTCTTCAAAAGCAATATAGTAAAAGGTCACTGTATTTATGCAAACACACTTTGAGACACCCTGTGAAATGTGTGTGTTCTCTGTCCGTAAAGACGTAATTAACAGTTGTTGTTTTTAACTTTCACTCAAGAGCAGAAATCAGTAGAAATCAACTATCTGACATCTGTTGTGATAATTATCAGTATCAAACGATTGTGACGGAGTGATCTTTTTGTCCCGAGAGCATTTTTGGCCGTGTTGTCCAGCTCTACCCTCGTGTATATTTGTGTCTTTTCTGCAGCTTTGTCACTTTTGTGTCTCTTTTTTAAAGGTGTACGCAAAATGTCAAGTCCTGTATGGATATTGACCTCATTATTAGACAAACCATGGATGCAAACTCTTGTTATTGTGGAAAGTGGGTCATTGCAAAGATTATAAAAGGCATCCAGTCTGTTCACGGTGAATGGACACTGAGTCATTTTGCGAAAACACTGTTATATATTCATTTTGTTATGATATTCTTGTTAACAGAAGCAGTTAAAAGATGCAGTCAAGGTCCTCGGCTCAGGTGGCCTTCTGTTTGCCTCCTACCTGACTGTGGTTGGGGATGAGCGTTTCTATGCCAACCAACTGATGCCCCTGCTGCAGAGGATTGTGGGAGCAGAGGCTGCACATGTGTTGGCAGTGAAGATGATCGGTCTGGGTCTGGTTCCTCTAAATCGCTACAAGGACCCTGCATCACTGGTGAGCCCGTGTTTTCCTCACAGCCCATTCAGGGAGCGTCACACTTCGTTTCTGCGTCAGAAAAATCTCAGGCTTTGAAGACGCTGTTCTGTTTGTCTGTGTGTTCTTACAGGAAGTAAACACTCTGGGATTAAAGTTCAAAAACCCTATTGGCATTGCAGCGGGCTTCGACAAGCACGGAGAGGCTGTGGACGGCTTGTACAAAATGGGTTTTGGCTTTGTTGAAGTGGGCACAATCACTCCCAAACCTCAGGAGGGGAACCCCAAACCACGCGTGTTCCGACTTCTTACAGATCATGCCGTCATTAACAGGTATGGTTTCTAAACGACAACTGATTTCTGTTTGTTTAAAAGCTATAGTCCTTTAGTTTGTTTTAGCGCCACCCGCAGACACTCAAACCTAACCCCAAAAATGGGGTCGATCAACTTTATAGTGTTAATATTATAAATTGTATATCGTTATTTATTATTATTATTTATCCTATATTATTTATCCTGTATTATGCCCACATTTAATTTTTGTTCTGTTGTTAGTTATCTCTTATCACATTTTCCGCTTAGATTTGTGCTTTGTGTCAATTAAATGTCTTTCCCAGCCTTACCTCTCTGAGCTGCTTCGTCCTTTCACTCCTGCCTCTTAAGACCCATTTTTACTCTTTGGCTTTTGACCCAGTATGAGACATTGCTTTTACCTGTTTTTATTGTATGACTTGTTCTTATTTGTGTTGTTTTCATTTTTTCTACAGGATTTTATTGTTTTATTGTTGGTTTTTAGGTCTTATGTTTCTATATTGTATGTATCTCTATTGTTTCAGCTGCTGTTTTTAAAGCGAAGTTGGATTGGCTCATTTTCATTGCTGTCTTTGTGATACAGATTTAAATATGATCAACACATGAAACTTTAAATAATATCTTCATGCGCTCTTTCAACAAACAATTTATCTGTACATTAAAAGCATCGTGAGGCAGTTTTAACTCAATTATTTCACGTTTCATTGTAATTTTCATATTAGGTTTACAGTGTTTATTGCACTTGATTTTCAGTTTTTGTTGATTAATGAGTGTTGAAGTTGAACTGTTTCTTGTGTGTGTGTGTGTGTGTGTCCAGATATGGATTCAACAGCTGTGGTTTGGCAGAAGCACGGCAGCGGCTGAAGACGAGAGAAGAAACGCAACAAGAGCAAAGTAAAGGTGCATTCTGTAGAGGTTAATGTAAATGTGCAATGGATCAACTGATGTGATCTGAACTGTTTCTCTGTCTTTCAAGTGTTTAAAACCACAATTTACTTGTTTCTTCTACTTTCAACAAACAATCTTTTACTATCTGATCTCTGATATGATTTTCATTGCAAGAAAAAAAACAAACTTCATCTTATTTTTATTATAACAAGAAGTCAAAGTCTGGCTTCATGTATTATTCACTTGTGACCTAATTTGTATCAAAGCCATGACCCAAATTGGTTCAGTTTGTTTTGTTTTACTGATCTTGACCCGTCATTGTCTCACATTCGTTTGTGTCTGAATCCGTGTGTCGCATGAGCAGCCTCTGCCCGAGCTGACTCATACTGCATGTCTGATGACACAGCGTCTGCCTGTATTTCTCTGAATGTTTGTTTGTTTCTGTGTGTTTATAGCTGGCCTTCCCCTGGGCATCAACCTGGGGAAGAACAAGCTGTCCCAGGACGCGGGGGCAGATTACTTGGAGGGGGTGAGGACGATGGGCCCACTGGCGGACTACCTGGTGATTAACATCAGCAGTCCTAATACGCCCGGTCTGCGAGATCTGCAGGGGAAAGCTGAGCTCCACAAGCTCCTAAATATAGTAAGAGTGTGTGAATGTTAATTAAGGCAGAACTTTGCACGCTTGGACGCTTTATCTCTACTATCCATCCATCCATCCATCCAGTTTCTACAGCTTGCTGTGTTACTTGAAATAGTTTTTATTTCACCTGGTCCAACTCATTTGTCAATCTTCCAAAGTGAGTGAAGACATGTTTTGGCAGGCGGGGTTTGTTGTCGTGTTCCCACCCACACCGTTTTCTCCTGCGGTGTGGCAAAAGACTGCAAGAAAGCCTTAAACATCAAACCTGGAAAGGATGAGGTTCTCGAATGTCTGGTTTTGTCCACAAACCAAAATGATTCACGTTTAATGATTTCTTTGTTATATGGAGCAAAGGAGCGAAGGAGTATATTCACATTTAGAAATCTTGTTTTAATCATGGAAAAAAAGCTTCAAAACAATGAATCGATTATCAAAATAGTTGACGATTAATTTAGTAATGAAGTTATTGTTTTTTGCAGCGGCCTCAGCTCTTGCATTTCCCTGAGAAACAGAATCTGTGCTGTTGGTGCGAGCGGTTGAGTTTGGGAGCAAAATGTGTGAAGCAGATGCAGCTAAGGAAAAAGAACCAAATCAGGTTTAGTCAATGGCGTTTATTTTAGGTCTGGTCTTGGGGAGCAAACCTGTTGGAGGAAAGCAACCCACTTATAATTTACCCCTTGCAGATCCTGAACAAAACGCCATATTATTGGCTGACCTTTACCTAAAGGTGTGCACACTGGAGAGTCTCCACAGGGAACAATTACTCCTGCCGCTTTAAGAGACTCAAAGGCTGACTGGGGTTATGCCATTGATGGCTTCTTGTTTGAGTGGATATTGAGCCATGCAAGGTCTAAAGTCTGATTTTGGAGCGATCACAACAGGCTCACAGTCTTTGATGAGGCCAACATGATACTTACTAACAGCCCACAGTGTCTTAGGGACTTCCTGTAGAGTGGAAATCGCTGCAGCTCTGAGGCACCAGCTGGATTGCTCTTTGAATAAAAACAGATCTCTCCAATGTTACTTGCCAATCGGCCGCAGGCTGATATGAATTCATAAATGGGCCCAAATCATGTCCAATTATCTGATGTGTGTTTTGCACTGATATATCTGTGTTGTGTTAGTGAAAGTTCATCAATTTTCTGGTCTCAAACCGACCTTCCTCGTATGGCTCATCAGGCCCTGGTGACACATGAGAGGCGCAGTGCAGGTCCTCCGGTCTCAGATAGTCTGTTGCATCCGTCTTGTTGCAACGTGGCTTCCCTGCTTTTGAAACCTCAAATTGTTTCAATTTCCATTGACAGGCATACAGCAGGGAAGAGGGTGTGTCCAGATGTGGAGGTTGTGCATGAAAATGACTATACAGACCCTGTATCGTCCCTGCTACAAGCACTAAAAAGCCCTGACTCAGAAAATGGAAATGTTACATCAAGTTGAACCCAAATTTTAAAAGACAAATGATTAGAATGTCAATATTTCAATGCTCACCAGATGAATTTCACTGACGTGAGTTTGTGGAGTCCCAGCGGTGATGATCTGGGGTGTCAGCGGTCAGTCCTCCCTTCTCAGAAGAAAATCTGAGGTTGGAGGCTGGAAATATTGCCTGTCACTGTCCGTGCTCCATCCCAGACGATCACTCGCGAGATTCCACTTCTGACACCAAATTGTTGTGGGAATTCTCTGTTGCTTGTTGTTGGCGAATAATGAAATATATAGTTTTTATTTCCTTGCAAAGAAACGTAACACCTGAGCGGTGTTATGCAGAAAAGACTCAAGTAAAGTCGAGCATTTATTCCAGAGGACCGCCCCACAGAAGTCTGGAAGCGTCCCTCAGACTTGGTTTAAAGGGTCTTAAATCATGTCACCCACTGGCATGGTCTTCTTTGTCTGTAGCAGGCATTGATGTTTCACACTTACAGGGGTTTTTTCTTTTTGTTGAATTCCACTGATTAAGAAAAATGGATTTCTCACCACTGTCATTATTTCCTGCAAAGCTTTTCACTCCCTCTGACAATCAAATGTGTTTTTCTCTTTTCAACTAAGCAAGAAAAATGAGTCAGGGCCAGTTAATCAATGTCATGGGGTTGTGGCTAAGTGTTAGGTGCAATTGAAACGGGTTTTTTTTATATTTGTATTTTATAGATGAATGAAACAAATTGATTGAGTTCTGATTTGCTTAGCAAGTTCATTATGTCTTATAACGCTAAGTTTCGGCGTGTATCTGCCGCCTTCCTCAGAACTGTCACCTGACGTTAGGTGGTGACGAGCCTTATCAGCTCGCCAACTGCTTAACAAGGTAAAGGAAGACTTACTGATGTCTAAAAAACAAACCAAAGTGATTGTTTGAAATACTTCTTTTACACTTAAAGGTAAAGGTGACAATAGCTCAGCGGTAGAGCGAGAAAATGCTGTTTCCAGACCTTGAAAAGCCTGGAACTTTAAGTGAAAATCTTGGAAAAAGTCTGGAAAAAAGTGTTAGACTTCACGTTTGTGTGTAAATTTGTGCACGTTTGTGATTTTCATGTTTTTTGTCAGTCAAACTTAGTTTACCGGGAGTTCATTCATGCATTCATTCATTCTGTCATTCATGCTTTTATTAAAATGAACTTTTCTACTGAACACAACAGACAAGAAAGTAGGCACGCAAGTATAAAACTGCAAGACTCCACATTTCTGAGGCTTTAGAGGCTTTTAAAAGCACAATCGGGGTCCGACGATTACTCATTTATTAATGATTGTTAAAGGAAAATTGACAACACAAGCAAGCATTTGAAGACATCATCAAATTAATCTTCTGGAAACACCATTGACACAAATAACCAACAGATTAAAGGAGAATAAGAATAATCATGAGCCTTATAGTACAGTAGTCACAGCTTATAGAATATTCTCACACTATCTGCTCAGGTGCTGAAGGAGCGCGACGCCCTGCAGGGACAACACAAGCCTCCTGTCCTGGTGAAGATTGCTCCCGACCTCACTGCGCAGGACAAACGAGACATTGCTGATGTC
Source organism: Solea solea (assembly GCF_958295425.1). Classification (NCBI taxonomy): domain Eukaryota; kingdom Metazoa; phylum Chordata; class Actinopteri; order Pleuronectiformes; family Soleidae; genus Solea; species Solea solea. The sequence goes on from NC_081138.1 coordinate 4,170,468, forward strand.
GTCACTGAGGTTGGAAGCCGTCGTGTCCTTTCATTTGATTTCCAAGCCTCCTTTTAGTTAAATTTGATTCATTTTAGCAGTGTATTGTTCCCTTTCGGTCAGTACACTCGGTAAAACACATCAGTATGGGGATTGAGTCCTTGCGAGACCAACCTGAAGAAACCGTTACCACTAAAGTGGCGTGCGTTGGAGACTTGGTGTGATGTGGCTAGATCTTCATACGGATGTGTTGTTCCTCTTTTCCCCCTCCCACAGGGAACTGGAGGTTATGAATATAACCAATGTTCCCCGAGGGAAGGAAACAAGGCACAACACAATGTAGCCCCTCACCGCCTATGGCTCGGTGAAGTGCAGTTTCGGTTGAGGAGGTGAAACATGTGCAGGATCATTTATAGCCCCAAGGGAAGGCGGGTCTTGCCCTGCCTGCAGCAGTTTCATTGGCCTTGACAGGCGTGTTGAAGAAGTTTCTTCAGGTTGGTCTCTCGAGGACGCAATCCCCATAGTGATGAGTTTTCCCTCGTTTCCCTCGGGATTACTGGTTATATTCATAACCTCCAGGTTTCATTCATATAGAAATGCATTCCTTTTTGTGGGAGAACTCGATATTTTCTTTCTCATTCTGAATTCATTTCCAATCCGAAGTATTTTAAGTGTTTCATCACCTTTTCCTGCCTCAGCAAGAATATAGTAAAAACAACTCCTAATCTTAATGTCTTTAGACATCGAATCACTCCTCTAGTTTTTGACCCTTCTTGCGCAAAATGAGTCAAACAGACAAATACGGTTGAAGACTCCACGTGGAACGTAATTAAGCAAATAAATTAGCAGGGTGTTAAACAAATATGAAAAGAATACAAAATAACATTAAAGAATTTTATTCATTAATCCACTTTTTTTATTAATCCATGAAAATAAAAAATAATCAAGCTTAAAATGAAAGTGTTATTAAGTGACCTTTTTTTGAATGTAAATTTTTCCATTCCAAGTATTTCTTTAATCAGTACATAAATAATATTTAATTTATAATATTTAGTGTATTTCACACATTTATTCAATATATATAAAAATATAATTCAATATAAAAAAAAAAGTAATCACGTACATCTTATTATGGTATGATCAAAATCTAAAGCGATAACTTGCCTCATATCACAATATAATTTATATTTAATATTGATATATTGCCCGGCCGGAGGCTTGGCCTATGTTTGTGCTTGATTTGGTTTGACACCCAATTTTGTATTTTGCACCTTTTTAAACAGCAAACGGTAAAGGTTGTTTTAAAGACTTTAGATCTTGTAAAAAGCTCTTATCTTCTGCTCTGTCTCAGGTAACGTCATCGTGACATCAGCAGGCTTATTTTAGAGCAGTGCTTTTGTGTTCGTTAGAGCAAACGGGTGGTAAACCTGAATGGAAGAGACAATAAGGAGGGAAAGAGAAATCAAGTGTTTCCTGTCACTTAGTAACTGGGCACTTCACATGAGAGCTTTGTCATAGTCCAAAAGGCTTTTCTGTCATCTTTACCTCACTTAACCCGTGTTTGTGTGTCACTTCCTGTCCTCACCTTGTGGTATGTTCTGTACCACAGCTGGGAGTGGACGGGTTAATGGTGACTAACACCACCGTGTCCAGACCGGAGACGCTCCAAGATCCACACAAGTCTGAGGTCGGCGGGCTGAGTGGCCAGCCGCTCAAAGACCTCGCTACCAGCACTGTACGAGAGATGTACTCTCTCACCAAAGGTATTGTCTAAAAACATGCTGAACAAGCACCCGCACCAGCTTCTTAAATAAATGAAACGTTCTGATGTGGTTGCAGGTAAAATTCCAATTGTGGGTATTGGCGGCGTGGCCAGTGGGCGGGATGCTATGGATAAGATCCGAGCTGGTGCCTCGTTGGTTCAGCTGTACACGGCTTTGACCTATCAGGGTCCACCTGTAGTGACAAAGGTCAAGCGGGAACTGGAGCAACTTCTCAAGTAAGTACAGGCTTTGAATAATACTTTATTTATAGGTAGGAAATTAGTTTTGAGCTATCGGGGAAATCAAATAGATTAAATTCCATCAGATTTAGCAACCATTTCTTGGTCACATGACACCTTAATGTCCCGCTGGTGACGTTATGCAGCCCAGCTATTCTCTGTAAAAGCGTATACTCATCAATCCATGTCATTACATTAAAGCACACTGCGGTTTCAATAATAACAAAAAAAGAAACGGCAGCTGATTGGGTTCAGACCTAGGACATGCAGGATGTATGGGACTCCACACCATTAGACCTAGTCTGACACCAAGATAAGGTAAAAGAAAAAAAACTGCTGAATCTTATATTTCCAAGACCTATGGGACATCAATTTTTGAAGGCGGGCAATGACTTGCATGGAAAGCGGAGTGGATTTATAGTGCATATAGACGTGCAGTGCCCAGGATAGGGTTTATTTTCTTACAAGAAATGAACTCTTTTGGATGAAACTCTGCCGGACGTCAGTGCCTATTTGAGTATTTTTGTGATTCCTTTCACTGTTTTGCAAGACTTTGCAACAAATTCCAACGCTAACCGCTCCAGTCAGTTTTCGCTGCTCGTTTTTTTACACACGCACTCTACACCACGTGTACGACAGGCGATTATGGTTATAAATTAATCTTTAATGAAGTGTGTGAATGAGTCATCGCAGGTGTAAATTCGACACTAACTTATAATTGTTTGTACATTAGTTTTTCATTACTATCTCTTCCTCTTGGATCTGTGAGTGAAGTTGAAGTGGCACAGAGTGAGAGATAAAAAAAATTTTTTTTTATAAATATGCCACTCCATGCTCTGGCCAAAAGCTCAATATTTCAAAAAGCATGAAGACCTTTCACTTTATACCATAGCTCGCCGTTTAATGTTGAAATGGAGTGAAAAAGTAGGAGGAGCTATTAATCAAAAAAGGTACGGCGGAATAAAATGTTACGTTGCGACTCCAAATTGAATGAGACCGTTCAAGTAGCTCCATACAGCATGTTTCTCAAAGGACGGTTTCCATCAGTCCTCAGCTGTGTAAAAACTCATCTTCCTCTGACTTTCACCCACTATTAAATCCCAGATTTCCGTCTCTCCGTGAATGACTGGCACACACCAGCCAACAGGCACATTTAAACAAATCACAACAACTATGTTGTTGCTGCTGCTTCTAACTCAGTGCGTCTATTGATTTTCACAGAGACGAAGGTTTCAGCAGCGTTTCCGAGGCAGTGGGGGCGGATCACAGAGGAGCGGACGCGGGAACCCGTAAGCAGAAGCCGCTGAAAGAGGCGACACACGTGCACACATAAACTCCAGGCTCAGCTGAAATCAACTACTCTGTCCTGAACTGACATGGATGTTTAGTATTTGTGATAGCTGTTGTTAAATATCATATTTTGAGTATCGGCGGTGAGGCGAACAAGTGGTGAAGACATCAGATTTTGTCTTTACTTTAAAATAATGAAGTGAATATTGATCTAAATCATGAGTTGAAATGTGCATTTGTTGCCGATCTATAAACGATTTTATAATTCATAAATGAATAGCACATTGCAACAATATTAGAGATAATACGGTACAAAAGTCCAGTCAAACAAGGTAAAGGTGTTTTAGTAGCAGGGACGTTTATAGGGAACTTGAAGTTAAAAACGGTTGTAAGTTACAAAGAAAACAGTCCCACATTTTTTTCTGTTTCTGAAAACAGAAAAAAGTCAGCTTAAGTCTGACAGAAATTCTCTAATTTCTCACATTTTCTTGTTATCTTAAACATATGTAATGCATTATTCACAGTATAAACTCTGTTTTTTTTGGTTTTCACACAGAATAAACTAGCAAACGGAGCCAGAAATTACAACATGTTTTAAGTAATATAAACATAGCAAGGTGTAAGAAGACGTAGAAGTGTAACAGTGTCTGGTCATCCATACATCGTGATGTATATAACCATACATCGCCTCCAGTTTCCCAGCGCAGGTTTATACTGTGTATACTGCACTGGACAGCTTAAGTTCAGTACCTCACAAACTCCCACTGTGTGGCACACTGAACCTTTTAAATTCAATTTTCTTGTTGATTGTATTATTTTTAAAGCCCTTCAAGTCCAATTTCCTTTTATTAGCTGTTGTGATTATGGCTTCCCCTTGGTGCAGGCTGTTATAATTAGTCATTGACGCGTTGCAATTGCTTTTCAAGGCAGTAACGGCACAGACTGTCCACGCCAGAATAAACAAGTTATTAGACATCGTGAGGGAATGCTGCAGTCCTGTGAGGATCAGCTGTGTGCTGCCAAGCGCCTCCTTCCACTGTCCTCAGGCCAGGTCCAAACTGGCTCGTCTCCCATATGGGGATGGTAATGAAGACGAGGTCTGACCTCGAAAGCGACTGAGACGCATCCTCTCCTCATGTAACCTTGTTTGGCCTGAGCTACGTTACATTACATTATGAAAGCTAAGAGCGGAGGAAGAGGTTAAAGGTGCGACCAGTCATGACTTAAGAATCTCCACGTCTGTTTTTGACGCGACCAGGCTCCTATTAGACAAAAACACCTGTCAATCACACTATTTTCCTTTAAATGGGAACATCGTGTCTTCATGTGCTGTTGAGGAAGCGCTTAAACTAACGATTGGCCATTAACTCATTAGGAAAATGTTGACTGACGCTGTAAATCAGGTGAGAAGATGGTTCATTTTCCCATTAACTTCCATTTAAACGCCCCCTAGTGGCGATTCAATATAAACGGTAAACATTAGACAGTAGACATTCCCAGTTGAAAGACAACTCGCTCTTCCACTAAGCTACAATCGCCCCTGATATACACTCCGGGGTTCCCATGGGTCCTTGAAATCCTGAGAAGTTTGTGAATTAAAAAGAAAAATTCAAGATCCTTGAGAAAGTTAAAAGCTAAGCCATATAGACAATTGAGTCAATTGAAAGTGCTCGGTTTTTGCAGTGTTGTGGGCACTTTACACTGAGTAACTTAACGCATAAGCCAAATTATGTGATGCCTGTAAAAAAAGCAAATACCACGATTTCTTGTTCAACAAAGACATTTATTGTATTTAGCTTTCAAAGCGATGCAAATGCAGAAGAACAGACGAGGAAAAGTGAACGGACTGACGTCAGATGATTTGTGTTTCCCGGCTTTTTACCTCACTGACTCATCACACAGCAAATACTGCTCTCTGTTGTGAATTCTCAGGGCTCAAATTAATTGATTCATATTGTGTTTCGCGTGTGAAACAATTGTCTGTCTCTCACGGTGTGTTATTTCTTTATTTGTCATTAGAGCTGTCAAACATGTGCAGACGAGAGTCATTGTGTCAGGAATCAGTGTGTCAGTGCGGGCGGTGAGTCAGTCCTTTCAGAAGACACACTGTTCTAGGTCCAAACATTTGTTTTGACATTCAGACTCTGAGGCGGTGAGTGTTTTTACTGGTGACGTTCACAAGAACATGCTGTTTTGTTCCCTTCTCTTTTGATTGGTGCGACACTTGTATTATTATTATTATTATTTGTAATATGGAGCAGCAAAGCCAATAAATCCCTTTTTCTTACAACTCGGTGACTTTTTTAGGCTTCTGGTCTTTCTGGTCATTGGTCAGAAAACTAATCAGCCCTGAATTTTATGTCACAGCTGAAGGTTTTTGGGTCATTTTGTCAGTAAGATGAAAGAAGACGGTAAAATCTGACTTCCTTCTCTGTTGATTACTGTTTTTATGAAGCAGAATTGAAGAATATTCAATCTGTTATGCTTCCAATTGCATTTTGCATGATTTCTTTTGCATTTCATTGAGACTTAACATATTGTAAAATACAAAAATGCAGACATTTAGCTAAAACTCCATAAATTGTATGCAAATGACTTGGAGTTAATGATTTAGTGATGCACAGGTAGAAAATGTAAAAATCCTTGTTTTTCAAATACGACTGGTGCAGTAAATGGTTTTTATTATTATTGATTTACATCAACTCCAAATTTAAAGGCTTGATTTTTATTATAACAAATGCAATGGAACTCAAATGTAAACAGCCACAAACGTATGTAACCAAACATTGTTGTTGGCAGTGGGAGCAGATGTAGGGATGTGTATATACAGTAACTCACACTGGTGCATCAGTGGACTTAAACATTTGTATATGAATAAAACATGAAATTGACAAAACAAATGGAAAAAAAATCCATAGAGGAATTGTTCAAAAGAGGTTTTATCAGTTCAGAGCAGATTTTCGGTGAAAGCTGAGCACACAGCTCGTTATCCACCTAATGACGTTAGCACTGTGAAGTGTGCAGATGGCTGCATCGTCGAGGAGGTTTAATCAACGTTACAGTGAAAGAAGATGAGGTTATGTTAATTCTGATGAAGAAATAACTTCATAACAACTCCATGAAAGTCCTGTCGGCACCAATGTAGATGCATTTCGATATTTTAACACAACTAAAGCTGAAACCGCAACAGTACACATACCAAAAGTTAACTATACACTTTAACTGAGCTATATTAATGGTTTTAAAGGCTGTTGCGTTGATAATCATCAAATTTATTCTACATTTGTGAAATCCACCGAATTATGAAGTAAATATTATATATTGATTAAAGGATGCACGGATTAGACAGAATTATATTGGAAAAAAAGTCACTTAACTCGTTTAACTGACAACACTAGTTATAAAAAAGTTTAACATATTTATAGGGAATATTCTTACACATGTAAATTTCCTTGACTTGTGTGTGGGGTGGGTGTTCAATATGTTCACAGCTTTGTGAAGAATCTTGTTTTTCAGTGGCTTTCTGCATGCATGACCCTCGGTTTGCCAGATGCCAAAGCTTCTTCGACCTGAATCACGTCGAAAAGCAGCAGAAATGGCTTGAATTTAGCTGCTCACAGAGCAAACCCAGCCAACCTGACAGAGCCGAACCAATTCTGCGTGGAAGTCGGAGAAAATCCCAAAGTCTTTATGAGCCTAGGGAATACAAATGAGTCTGCCGAGAGCAGCTCGTACATACGCCCCAATATAAGTCAGTAGATGATGCAGCCAACATGTTTTGCTTCAAACAGAGACCTGTAACTAAATAATTGAACCTATAACATAGTAGATTCAATTAAGTAAAATTAAAATAAACTATTGAGAAATAGTATATAAATTTGCATTCATTTCTCTGTTCATTCATCCATAACGGCACTCCTTCACAGTGATTTCAAGCTCCATGGGGTTTTTTTGTAGCGATTTGACAAACTGTATAGATTCCTTCAGTCACATGTTTTGCCATGTGACATATTTACCAAACCACCAGTCAAGGATGAGAGGGGAAAACTGATCATAGATGACAGAGAATAAGAATAAGCAAGGATGAAGGATTTTCATTTCAGTTCTTTCACAGTTACGTAACCGTTAAAATCACACACATTTATGAGACGTGAACGATTAATCGATTATGAAAATAATCGTTAGTTGCAGCTCTAGATGTAATTCTGTCATTCTTCTTTGTTTGTGTAGAAAGCTTCTTCTTTATGGCAGCTACTGTAAAGCAAGGCCCTCGTCTAAGGTACGGATAAAAGGTTTATTTTAAAGCTATAAAAAAAAAGTCCTGTCGGCACCAATGTAGATGCATTTCGATATTTTAACACAACTAAAGCTGAAACCGCAACAGTACACATACCAAAAGTTAACTATACACTTTAACTGAGCTATATTAATGGTTTTAAAGGCTGTTGCATTGATAATCATCAAATTTATTCTACATTTGTGAAATCCACCGAATTATGAAGTAAATATTATATATATTGATTAAAGGATGCACGGATTAGACAGAATTATATTGGAAAAAAAGTCACTTAACTCGTTTAACTGACAACACTAGTTATAAAAAAAAGTTTAACATATTTATAGGGAATATTCTTATTCATTCTCTCCCTAATGTTACAGAAAAAGTAACATTAGGGATTAAAACTTCCAATATGGATTGACTGTTGTTATAGTAGTTAGCGCTGAGGGATTTAACATGACCTAAAATGGAAAAGACATTGCACTGCTGCATCCCTCTGTGTGCAGTAACGTCTACAGACACTAATTGTAGAACATCGGCACGTCTTTGGCCGACGGCTTACCAGAAATAGTCGTGCTGGCTTATTGAAAACCAGGAAGGTAGTCAATTTTTATTTCAAGAACATGGGCATGGAATAACAACACATTACAATGCAATGAACTGGTAGATATCCATGAATCCTGTTTGTTTGACTACGCGCAGAACATTGTTACTACACTTGGCGTCATGAGCGCACACGCAGATGTAACTGCTGATACTCATTTCCACATTCCCTAATCACGGCAGGACACAGAGTGAACATGGAAACACACTATCAGCCCCCCCAGTCGTTAGTGGCGCCTAATTTTATAAACGCCTGTGCGATATCGATGACGCACGCCATTACGGAGATGTTCCGGTCTGGGATGAAAGCGAGCGCCCCGAACGTGTCACTCTCTGAGAAACGGGTTAAACATATCGACGTGGAGTTTGTGTGATGTCAGGCAGATCAGTGATTATGTAAGTTGTGGAGCTGCAGGTGCCGTCTGATGTGTTTGTTTACCGTAAGGAGGCGGAGGAGGAGGAGGAGGAATGACAGCTGTGAGCACATCAGGTCAGGTCAACCTAGAAGGCAAAAATCCTCTAACTGAACCCTGATGGTTGTTTTTACCCCCAAAAGACGTTCCTTGGAGGTGAAATTGACTCTTAAAAGACTCTTAAAAGAAAGTTAGGAGTGTGTTTTGCTTTTCATATGACAGCACAATAAAAAGGATTTACATCAATAAACTTGGACAGAGTGACGCAGGGTTTGGTAGTGGTTAGCTGTTGCCATGAGAGGTTGGAGCAAGGGCATTTCTGCATGTAGTTTGCATGTAGTTTGGAGTTCTCTCCCCGCTTGGGTTTTCTCTGGGTTCTCCAGTTTCCTCTCTCAGTTCAAAAACATGCAGAGGTCAATAGGACACTCGAAACGGATCATAGGTGTGAGAGTGAATGTCTTGTTGTCCCTGTGTTTGCCCCGCGATGGTCTCGTGACCTGTCGGTGATGGTGAGACCCCACCTTTCGCCCTGTGTCAGCTGGGATTGACTCTGTGAGCGTCATGTAGGGGATAAATCTGTAAACAATGGTTGGATCTTGAAAAGTGTTTATTGTTTACTATAACTCAATCAATTTATTGCCAGATTTCTACATGCATACATATTACCTCCTCTTCCTTCCTAAGCTTCCTCAAATTCTCAAGTACACACAGATTTTTAGCTTATTAATGTATGTTTGTTCAAATTTAAAGGGAGAGCTAATACGACAAACAAAGTCATCCTTGTTGTGTTTCTTTTCTCTTTTTTTTTTACACTGTAACCCACAGTGAGCTACAGTGCGACCACGCCCTCTTTGACATTTATACGTCACTGAACTTAATGCAAATAAGAGCTGGGTGGCACTGAGATGACCTCAGTGGAGTCATGTTTCAAGATACACAGGAAGGCCCCGTTTTAAACCTGGTCTTAACTCGGGATGGGTCATCCCAAGTCATGCTGGGTGTACAGCATGTTGAGCTAACAAGATGCATTCAAAGACCTGGTAAATTGAAGCACTTCTGCGAGGTCTGCAGTGTGTTGAACTTGGAGGAGAAGCTTCAGGGTGCATTCAAGAAACCTCGTAAATGTAGTCACTTCTGCAAACACACATGAGAAGATTTATTTTTATAAATGCAGTAATTGATAAAACATTTTTTGTACCTTTTGAGTGTTTTTTACGAATAATTGCAGTAACTTTTTATAATTAAACCAACAATTAACTCAAATTCTCATCCTGGATGCTTCTCATGTCAGTTGTGTTGTTAAGAACAGACAATGAGAACGAAAGAAGCCGGAGTGAATTAAAGCGCTACTCACACTGCTGTAACACAAGATCAAATTTTACCCATTAGAAAATAGGAATCATATAGTGATATATAGTTTTCCCTAATGCGGGTAACCCTGATCTAACCCATCCTGATGTGAGACCTGAACTTAGCACGACCTGCCCGTGATTGGATCACTCGGGGGGCCGACGTTAATGCCAGGGTGACTTCCTGCAGCCTCCGGCTCTGGCCACAGGTGTGATGGAGGCAAACAAAGCAATAAATGACACACACCATGAGGCCCACACTCAAATATGTGTTATTACAGGAAATAGATTTGTCACTGTAAATCCATTTCCATAACAATTATTCACTTTAAAGTGTTTAATTTCAAAGTTGTGTCATTTTGAAGCAGGCCTTGTCAGTTGAAGTTAAAAATGTGATTGGTGACTGGTGAGTTTTGGGCCCTCGTTTTTGTCGCCTACTTTTGTCTTATTGCTTCAGAGCAAAAGTCTTAAACGTGGACTCAAAAGGGAATCAAAGCGCTTACAAAAATGTCTGTAATTGTATAACTCCAAAGTGGAAAAAAAGGACAAGATAAAATGAGTGAGCACAAAAAAAAAACAACTCATGAAAGGTTAGGTGCATTACTTTCTTCCCAGTGAAGGCTGGAGTCCGTACAAATCAGTAAAGGTCAAGAAATGCTAAAAGCTTTTCTGGACAAAAGCAAGTCTATTTTTCTGTTTTGGAGCTAAATAACACAATAAGAACAGGATTCATTTGCAAGTAATTTTCTGGGGAACTAGGCCATGGTCAAAATATAGACATTTTATAGGTTATGCAGACCCAGATCTAGTTTTTATTCCTTTCATACTTGTTTGAGGTTTTACATAATTCACACTTTTTAATAAAGTAAGCAAACGCCCACTCTCCCTCGACCGCTAACCTCAGCCACGTGCGACTTTAACTCTCATTAGCCCACAGCGGCGTGAAAGAAGGCTGAGAAGGCATTAGAGATAACCGTCATTCCGCCCCTGAAAGTGGTCACACTTCATGCCTTTTACCGTTTACTGGTGTTTACCCAGCCATATTCACGCGCTAAATACACACACAATACAGATTATATGCACAAAACCCAACTCTGTGTGTCTGACATCATGAGAACATAAAGAGTAAATACATTTATGTGATTTAGAGATATACAGACTACGTACAGCATGTACTCATTAGTCAGTAGGGAGTTGTTGTTTTTAAGCAAACTCTGTGAAAACCAATGACTTAAAGTGTGATAGCTGTTGTCCTACGATATCACCCTCTTCAAATACAGAGGAACCCCGCTGATAAATAATACAGAGCCACGTCTCTGCCCGAGGACAGGCTGCAGTGACAGGACCACTTCAGTTAAGTGCAATCGTGAGTTTATTGTGGCTGAACGACGTGCGTATTTATAGCGGACAGTGTCAGCGGAGAATCTGGACACCAACCCGACAAAGGCTCAGTCTGCCGGGCAGGTGGCATCTCTGGGGCCTCGCTGTGATTATGGCTGAATAATCTGACTGACGTGTCGGTGAGATGTGGGACCGAACAACACGGGCAGATGGTCGTTTTGTGCATTCTCTCTTTTTCCTTTATGTCCTCGAAGAGCGGCGAGATATTGGACAAACGGAGGGAGGGCTTTAATCACGAAAGCCTCACACGTTTCTAATTTTTAATGCACAGCTCTTCAGCGGCAGAATGAAATTACATGATGTAATATTAATGAGCGCGAGAGGAAAACAGAAAAGCAGTTCTCTCTGCAGAAGATACTGTTTAGACGACAGATGGAGAGATTCTAATCTGAGTTCATATATTCATAATTGTGGTCTGCATGCTTAATAAATTCATGACAACTGCAAAGGTCCAGTGTGCAATAATGGAGGGGATGACTCATACACGTTGCCTTATGCCTGGGTCATATTTTCTGAATACGAGGGGCTCAGAAGTCAGCTGGAGTCCACATGGTGTCAATGTTATCATCTGCCATTTTCTGTCCATGCAAACACTATACACGCACAAATGGGAGCACACCTCCAGTTTGAGTCTGTGTGGACTGCACCGTTCTTCCCACAGCACAACACTTTCCAGTCCCATTGGTGGCGAGCTCTTGTTTTGGTCCAAAGACACAATAAAGAAGATGGTAACCATGGAAACTTGCCAACCCAGTACCCACACGTGTACAACTCGGGGCCAAAAGAGGACAAGGACATCCAAATGAGGACGATTTCCTGGTGAGAGATTGCCGCTGCTGCGATGGAATATAGAAGACGGATGCATGGAATACTAGACGGACGCAGACACTTGTGGAACCACAGACTTGTGCGCATATGCAGAAATGCAAAGCGGCTCTCTGTGGACGTGAAACGTGTAAGACTCAGTCGGGGGCCGGGCTTTATGCTGTAAGTAAAGGCCCTGGTATACCAAACACGCATCGTGCGCATGGTGCGACTTGTGCCATCAACGCGCAACGCATGGACAGCGCATGACATAAACTGAACTTCGCCCCACCAGTAGGTGGAGTATTAAGCCTCTCTACCAAGGATAGTCATCCGAGCCTCGACCTAACGACCCTCGAGCCGGAACTCCCCTGCCCGACGGACCTTTCAGTGTCCGAGGGAGCTGTAGCATCATCCTCTCCTTCTTCGGTAGGAATGCGTCCTATTCCCTGTCTAGACTTGTGCCGCCACCCGATGGGGAAGTCAGATACTACAGGACCCTGACACGTGAGTATACCAGGGTCCGCGTGCGCGGCATGTGTGTGGAAGTATAACAGGGCCTTTAGCATAGCAGCGTTTGTCCTAGTTAAGTCCATAGCAACAGTTGCCAGTGTTGCTAAATTGGTGGTGATGAGATGTCGGCCTTTGTCTAGTGAACTTTGTCCCACACAAGCACCAGGAAAGTGTCAACCTAGAGCTCAAATTGGACGGCGTTGATGCCACCACCATGTACATTCGAGTCCCCCTTTAGTGACATCTAACGGCGTGACTGCAGATTGCAACAAATGACTCCTCTGCTCACCCGTGTATGTCAGGCAACTATGGTCTATGGATTATGTCGGCAGAGACGTTCTTCTTTTGTTTGTGTGGTAAGTTTCTCCTTCAGAACGTGAAATGCAGGCAACAAAATACAAATAAAAGGCTTATTCTAAGGTCAAGTCAAGTCACAAACACAATGTGCCTCCAAGGGCTTTACAGTCTGTACGCCCTCTGTCCTTAGACCCTTACACTGAGGGAGGAAAAACCCTTGTACAGGGGGACAATGGGAGAAACCACAGAGGATGGGACGGCTCTTCCGGGACAGACAGTAGTCACACGTACAGAAACAAGTTCTGCAGGTTATAAAGAAAACATCACATTTACAAAAAGAGGAAAGAGAAGAAGACAGAGACCAGGAGCATTTTCAAAAATTAATTCTATTAATGACAATTATCATCATCGTCACTATTATTGGTGTGACATCACGCCTCTTGCCCCAACGCCATCTGGGATTGGTTCCAGCTCAGAAAAAGGACACGTAGCGGATGAAGGCCAGATAAGGGGCAGCAGAAGTAAAAGTGATGGTTCAGAGTTCACTTGAACCAGCCCTTACTATAAGCTTTATAAAAGAAGGTTATATACCAAAGAAAACATACTTCAAGTTCTGCCAATTAACCCTCCTAAGATTAATACACTGGAACATTTTACAAAAAATACTTCACGGCTGTAAAACACAAGTGCTATCATCACCTTCTTAATCCTGGTCTGAACTGTCAGGGAAAGGATTATCTCTGATTAGGTAAATGCAAAAATGTACGGGGATTTAGATAAAGCTATCCCCTGTAAATCAGTATCATCCCTCAGATTATTTGGACTCCTGTGACCCTGGAGTGGACAGTGGTTGACAGTGGTTGAATACACCGTCTCTTTTCCAAACACAACCCCTCCCCGTCACCCCTCTCAGCCATCTCTGCCTTTGCCCTTTTCCCTCTGTTGGAGCCAAAAACAGACACCAGCCACAGGTGGTCTCTGTGCTTTATCGGTTCTGACACACATCTCTTGCCCTAAGAGCTTTGAGAGATAATTAAAAATGCATTAGGACAATGAAATGAGGGAGGACGGAGAAGATATGTAGGACAGACAACAATACATAACCTTGCTATGGCTTTTTCTGCAGTGTCTCTTGCTGGTGGCACCACTGTGTGTGTGTGTGTGTGTGTGTGTTTGTAGTGGGCGTGGTGAGGTGTTGTTTCATGCCATTGCATTCATTCCACTATCATCACTTCATTTTATTTCTCGCTCTACGAACCATGGTTGAGCAGTGTGACTCCGGCACACTCACTCCATATTTAAATGATTCTGACTAACAAATAAACAGCGTCCGCCTGTTTGTTTACTTGCAAATTCACCTTTATGGTCCAGTCAACGTGTTTAAGGGACTGGGTTTTCTTGTTGTGTTTTTTTTTAATCCCAGCATTATATTGAACAGATGTTCTACAAATGTCTCCACTCCACAAAGAGTGTACGTTAACGTCAATATTCCGCACGCAGTTATGACACAGTCCTGCACACATGGCATGGTTGTGGCAACCTTTATTTGTTTGCCAAATAAATTCAGCATGGCTGGATTTCTCGGGCTGGAGATCCTTCTTTTATTTTATTACAAAATAACGTGTGTATTATCTTGTATGTTATACCTCCAAACACAAGTTGGATCACTCAATTTCTAAATTTTAATTTGAATGTTCTGTGCTCTGGTGTATTGATAAATTAAGATGTGAAATTACACTTTTAGTTTACTTTTATCATTTTCATTTACAGTACAATCTACTATAGTGATAACCCTGTGGAGGTCTTTGACCACTGGGGGCGCTGTGTGGCAATATTTTGCAAGCATCCATTTTGTGCAGGAGCACTTATTAGGTGGCATGACTCACACACATGTTTCACTTTATTAATGTTTATTCATAAAAAGCACTCGCCTGTTGTTTACAATGGCTGTCTTCACTCTTTTTTAATGTATTCATAAGCTCTTTTTAATCGTAATAATCTTAATTTGTCTTTAATCTTAATATGCAAATGAAGATGAACAACATTTGTACTAGTATGCACTAGAGTTCCCTGATGCGGTTTGGAAAGGGGCAAAAGGGACCTCAGAAAAAGGCAATCATTCTCTTGTGGAATCATTTTAAATACTGTTTTCGTATCTCTAAATCGCAAATTTAGACACTTTTCAAATGACAATTTGGATCACTGGGGTTCCGAGTGTCTCTCTAAACGACACATTTGGTCAAATCAGTTGCATCCAACTACTAAAACTTCACATGAGGCTTGAATTCACCTAAAATGCCTGCAAACCTTCAGAGGTCCACATCTGCTGCTTTGACATGAACAGATAATTTGGACATTTAAATATATTCATTATTTACTGGCCATAACAAAGAAGCCCTAAGGCACTACGTTCTTCAAGTCATTTTTGACGTACTGTACATTTTTGTATATTTTTCCCCAGAACAAAGACACACAAACAATTCTGAAAATGGAGTCAATTTTTCTTGTTTCCAAAAAACATTTATTAATACCAAATCTGACACAATCGCCATTATTGAATTATACCTACCTGATGCATTTCGACACAACAACACTCTTGAATCTTTTTCAAACCTGTAACTTTTTTCCAGACGGTGACACTTTTTTTCTTTGTTTGGAAAATACCAAAGTTACACATAAGATGCTACACATTAGATATCCATCAATGCATTCACTGACATTCCCAGGTGACATATTAAACCAGATAGCATTTGTTTTGTTTATGTTGACCATTCAAATCCCTGATGTTTGTAAGCACCCTTGATATTAATTAAAGAAAAAAAACATTTTCATGAACATGTACTGGATTGTCAGTCAGCTGGCATTAAGGGAATAATGTGACACTTTGGGAAATATCCTTAAAATGTGTGTCTGTGCTAAGTTAAGCCACTTATCCGTTGATCTCTTGGCTGTAGCTTTGTGTTTAACGGGCAAAGCCAATAAGCACATTTTCCAAAATGTCAAAGTATTCCTTTAATTGGCACTTTATGGTAAAAAGGACAATGGACACATTTTCACAGTTTTTGGATTTATGCTTTTGGTGTAGATTGACCTACACTAGATATTGTTGTTTTTTTCACAAATTAAATCTAAAATATATTCAATTCTAGGCAAATATGCAGGAAAAACATTGTTTTGTTAACGCCGTTCCTGAATTATTACCCTTAAGACCTGTCAGTTAGCTAAGCATTTATCATGGATTAAACTTTAACACTACGCCAGACTCAAAGTTGACAAACCGATGACATCATTTTATGTTAAAATAAACACACAACACCCTGAAATGCACAGCATGATGGTCTGAATTATTTTATATATATATATATATATATATATATATATATATATATATATATATATATATATATATATATATATATATAATAAATATTTGGATTTGCACAAATGTTTAGATCATTCTCTTTAATTAACATTTAGTCAAATTAAAATAAGTAATGATACAAAATACCTCTCAAAAAAGAACATTTTGAAAACAAAAATGCAAATGGCTCAACTGAATAAAGTGCGTTTCTGAAACATGAGGCAGTTTTCACTAAAAGTAGACGCCGCTGAAAAGTGTTTGTATCACCACAGAATCACATCTATGGGATGTTCCCTTAACTAAAACACATTAGTCAAAAGAGCAGACATTAGCAGGGTTTCTGAACACGCAAAGAAAACACCCCCGGTTATAGATGAATAAATAACAAAGTCATGAAAAAAACAAGCAGATGAACCATGTGGTTATTATGGTTGTTAGTGCGCCTTCTGGAGGATTATAAAAGCCTTCTCATTAATAAAGATTCTGCAAAGAGACAAGATGAGGAGAGAGTGTGTTGTGGCAGAAGAGATGCTATAAAAGACCTGCAGTTTCTCTTTTTTTCAGATAGTCCAGCTCCTGAAACATCAGTTTTGTGCGTTTGGTCCAATCTGAAAGCGTTTTGTTTTTGTTGTTTAATCATGCAGTGCATCGACACAGGTTTCACTGTCCAAAAATCACTTGGTTTATATTTACACTTCTTAGGTAACGTACTGCAATCCTTTTGCATTTA
This sequence comes from Solea solea, assembly GCF_958295425.1. Taxonomy (NCBI): domain Eukaryota; kingdom Metazoa; phylum Chordata; class Actinopteri; order Pleuronectiformes; family Soleidae; genus Solea; species Solea solea. The sequence goes on from NC_081138.1 coordinate 4,187,489, forward strand.
AAAGACCTTTTTTTTGTTGTCGTTTGCATTGAGTTTACTCTTTTAATTAAAAAGACAAATCACTCGGTAGCGAGAATAACGAGCTAAGGTGACGAACGTCGCACAGATGCACAGTAAATATGGAGCTTCAGCCAAGAAAAGATAAGTGTAGAAAATGAACTTATTTCTCACTCCGTCTCGCTCCAGTTTCACTCACACCATGCATCTGAAGCACAGCAGACGATTCTCTGTTGGCGATAAGCGGGAACTCTCAGCGCTTACAAGGTTTGCTTTTGGTCAAAGGCATGCTAGCCGTGCAGCTACAGACTCCAGCGCCATATTTACTGTAGACAAATGAGATTTGCTTATTTCCTCATGGGCAACAAGTTCTAGCATGACTCAGCTCGGCTCGAAAATGTGATGACACTGGAGTCATGAGCTCGCGACGTGCGACACAAGAATCAAACACAACAATGCCAAACTGTAGATCAGTTAAAAAAGACTTAAAAATCCTGAAAATGTGCGTTAATCTCCAACAGTTAGCGACGACATTTCTAAAATCTCAATATTTAACACAGAAGTCTGGCGTATTTAGCAACAGCTCTGAAAGCCGGCGATCCTGAGCCAAATCCGTATTTCAGTTCAGTGACTGTTTCAGACGGAGTCTGTGCTCCAGTCACACAGGAAGTCCTGAACGATTCCTTTTGATGAACTGATTCTAATGATTCAGTACACCAAAAACAACTGCTTTTGCTCATCACGACACTTTCATGCAGCCATCGCCGCCTGCGTTGAGGAGGTGCTATAGGACTGGAAAATGACGTGCCCGATACCAAGCCGAGTCGGGCTAAGCCGTGCTAGAACAGTGCCGTACGTCTCTCAAGACTTCTCGCAGTGCGGCGGTGACTGCTCTCGCTGAAAGAGCAGACTCATGCCCTTCCTGAAGCGGTGGTCCCTGACACTGTAGATGATCACGTTACAGCAGCTGTTTCCTGTCAGGATCCAGAAGGCAATGAAGGAAAAGTTACACCAGGTGTATCCCACCACGTTCCCGAACACAAAGACCGCGATGGGCGAGAAGGACGCCGTGAAGGCGAATGTCAGGATGCCAATCGTCTTGGCAGCCTTGATGTCTGAAAAGGAGGGTCTGTGCGAGCAGCCGCCTCCTCCGACACTGCTGCCATCGCTCAGACTCCCCTGTGAGAGCAGTTTGCGTTTGCGCGAGTACCGTCGGATACTCGTGAAAGACAAGATGTTGACTGCCAGCGTTCCACCGAGCAGCGTGAAGTCAAATGCTGGGAATAACAGCAAAATGTAGGCGTCGGGTGGCGGCTGGCTCCCAAACAACAGTGGCGTGTAGTTGCACATGCGACTGCATTCGTTGTACTCCAAAATGAAGTTCCTGCTAAAGGTGAGAGGCGCGAGAGCCAGCAGGAAGCTAGCGGCCCAGGAGAGCAGGATGAGGAGCAGGGTCCGCTTGCGCGTCACCAGGACGTCTTTGTGGAGAGGCCACAGGATGGCGACACTTCGCTCCAGGGTCATGAGGAAAATGGTGCTGATGGAGACAAACGTGCAGCCGGCGAACACGGGGCCGATCAGCATGCACGGCTGCCAGGGACTCACGAGTCCACCAACCGAGGAGGAGGATGCCGGGGACGTAGGACTACCCTGGTACCATGAGGGAGGAGTGGTCGTCACCATCAGCGATATTTCCGTGTAGACGGAGAAAGGAACCACGAGGACACCGACCATCATGTCCGCTATGGCCAGAGACACTGTCGAAAGAGGGGGAGAAGAAAAGAGTTTAGGGGAAACAGTCAAGCTTTTTTTCCTCGTTGATTTACCTCCTGCACTATTAAGCCTCTGGTGACAGCTGACACCTTTTCTGATGCCAGTCATTTGGAGGAAGAAGAAAACAACACAACGGCGCTCAGTGACAATGTTAACCCTTTATAACCGAGTGTATCGCTGACGACACGTTTGCACACGCGCACTTTGCATTACTGTAGTTACGCAACAGTTTCGAAAAACTGAGAAGTTGCGCGCCAAAGCCGACATGTGGTTATTACGGTAATTTCCCTCAAATCGGTGTCTCTGTCACCAAAGAGGAGGGAGTGGGAAAAACACCTGTACATAGTTTTCCCCCTGTTTTTGCACATTGAGAGACATACATTTTATGTTAAATATGTTTCATACTGTTTTAAATTCCATATTTAACATGCAAAATCTGTGTATGTATGTACAACTGCAGTGTTTTTCTAATTTTAAATTGTTAAAACAGTATTTTAACATGCAGTAAATTGTGAATAAATGCCAGATATTGGAAGTTATTCTGGAATTTTCATTTAATTTTTGATTTATTAATGGTTAAAATAAGCAACATTTTGAGAGTTAGGTGTTAAACACTTAAAGTCATATTAACTATTTTGTATCTTCAGTCCCTCATTCAAACTCAGTGGCACTGAGCATCACAGCATTGTAAAACTACGATAATGAAGTGAAATCATGGTGACATTACAATATTTATATATTCATATATTGGTCATTGTGCACCCAACATGTCGGCATTCATTTTAGATAATTCCAAATGTATTATTATTTATCTAGATGCCGACTCCTTTTTTCCTGTGAGTCATAATCCAATTACAAACATGAAGAATTAGCATGTTCTGCATTTATTAATTCATCTAATGTGAGTGTCAAAAGAAGGAGGCTTATGCTGTCTGCTGTCACAGTGGAAAGAAAAGCACCGATTTGCATTCATTCAAATCAACTGCTGATAATGGAAAAAAAAAAGGATGGTAAAAAAGTTCCCATCACTCACCTTTCAGGTATCCCTGTGGTGTCCTCGACTGCCTAGTTTGCACAAAAACAGTGAGCGTGACCACATTTCCGACCACGATGGCAAACGCCAGGCTGACCATGAACACCACGGTCAGGGTGCGATTGACAAAACCACAGCAGCAGAGCGTGCAGAGAGGGGCCAGGGTCTGTCCTGACCCCGGTGCTGCCGTCAGGTTCAATGGTCTGTCTGTGATCGGCAGCTGCGCCGCTGCACCGCTGGAGATACTGACGTTGTGAAGCAAAGCAGTCATGGCCCAGGACGGACTGGTGTGTCCTTGTGGATGTGGTGGTAGAAGAGCCGATCAGGAAACCATGTCCTGTTGAATAAAACACATTTAAATCATTTTGCTTAAAAGAAATTAAAGAAAAATCACACAGAATATATCAATTCAATTGTTATTCTGTCAGAGTAATCAGGTACTTAGTCTGTATAATGAAATGTGCAAGCAAAGCCATCATTATAGGGATATGTAACTAAAGTTTAAATCAGGTACATTGGATAGTAGAGCTGCAACTAATGATTATTTTCATAATCGATTAATCTGTCCATTATTTTCTCGATTAATCGTTCAATGGTCCATAAAATATCAGAAAACCTTAAAAAAGAAAAAGAAAATACTCACATTTAAGAAGCTTAAACAATCGGAAATCTTGTTTTAATCATGAAAAAAGCCTTGAACCGATTAATCGATTATCACAATAGTTGTCGATTCATTTAGTAATCGATGAATAATCGATTCATTGGAGAGTATTGCTGTCCCTCCCTCTTCTCCAACTGAAAGAAGAATCCATGAGGAGCTACTCTTACACCACGTTTTCCATAATATGACCATAAACAGAATTTGCAGGCGTTTTAAATTGCAAATAAACCCACTACTTTATTGTTATCAGTGAAGTCCAGTATTTCAATGTAGCTTAATCTCTGATGACATGCTGCAGTTGTTTTTTGAGTCATTGCAGATGTTGCTTTGTCATCAAGCTTCATCTTCATATGATCAATCCACAAAAAGCTGCAAATCTTCTCAATTCTGTTCCATCATAAAATGTCGTACCACAAACCAAATCAAGGTTTTGGATGACTAAAAAATTCAGTCAGGCCCTGGTCTGGTCCGCCTTATGTCAGCTGGGATTGGCACCAGCATCCTCCGCAACCCTCATGTGGTAGAAGATGAGCGAATGAATGATAAATTGAGTCAGTCATGTATATGCCTGGGGAGCCAATGGCTGAGTGAAAAGGGTTGCCGGATCAAATCCCGACAGGTAGTAAGTAAAGGAGTAAGGCAATTGGATTAATTGGGTTAATTGGACACTCTTAATGGGTGAGCCACATCCAGTGTACCCCCCCAATGCCCAAAAGCAGGTGGTCTGCTGTAGTGACCCCATACCATTCATACAGCTTCAACCTCCAGGGGTGGTGCGACCCTCCACAGCAGCTTATATTATACATTTAGCTGCTGTTTAAACTGCTCCTCTACATCTATATCATGCTTATATCATAGAAGACATAACATATAAATGCAAACATAGACCATTTAAAAAGAAAACTGTGAAAAATCGGCTGTTTTGGTGTAATACTGTGTCACAGCACTCAGTGAGAATAAGGAAGGCTATAACTATGTGAAGACACGTGGCCACCAAAATACATGCCATTTTCAAAGCAGGTAGGATTAGTAACATACAAATACAGAGTACGCGCTTCTTCTGTGGCCTAACACTGTTGGAAGCACCTCGGTGCTATCAGTAGCGCGGGTGCAGGACTAAACGTCTCTCAGCTGACAACAAAATACGCAGGTCCTTCAATCATTTAAGCTGCTCACTGGACCGGAGAGCAGGAAGGTACGTGCGTCCGAGACGACGGAGAGTAACTGGACTGGACGTATTCAGACCAGCGCGAAAACCCGAGTCCAGTGTCCTCAGCAGCTTGAAACACAGTCAACGAAACATCACAGTTTAAATCCTCTAACTGAATTTCTTCCTCGGAAATAATAAGAAGGGAAAACACGTCTTCGTGACCGGCACGTTGTTCCAGATCAGTGTAATTAAGTTTCTTTGAGGTTTATTACTAGGCACAAAATTCCATGAATATCAATCGCGTATGGAGACAATAATTATTTATTTGTTAGCCTTTGGTGGACTCATGTGCAGTGTGTTGGACAACAGCCCGGAAGAAACAGGACAAAAAAACGTCTCTATAGAGAGAGAGAGTTGTTTTGTTTTTACATCTCAGCCAATTAAGGTTTACCTTTACACTTGGAATTGGACAAAGGGGGAAATTCTGTATATAGATGGTTCCTTTAAATCTAGATTCCCTTCTTTATTCCACACATAAAGTTCAAATCTGCTGCTAATAAAAAAAAAAAAATCATATGTTATGTTATATTGCATCATACACTTTTACAGTGTAATAATGTACAGAAACAACATGGTAATAGTATGTTAACTCCATCTTATTTTTCTACAGTAATAGTGCGGTAATAAGGAGATAATATTGTAGTAATGTTACAGTGTTTCCGATATAATGAGAGTTACCATTATAATTAATTGATTTGAGAGTTTCAGCGTTGAATATTGTATTTTTACTGCCTGTATTTGATTTATTTTTACTGCTCTTTTAATCATGTGACCTTGACTGCTCTGAAACTTAAATTAAATAGATCATTATTATTATTATTATTATTATTATTACCAGTTATCAGTGTAATAATCACTTCTTATTACCAAGCTATTGATTGGTGATTACTATAATAATTAAATAATATTACAATTATATGACATACCATATTAAAAAATATATACTATTACCATATTGTGACTGTACTGAAATGTAATGTTTTTAAGCTATATTTTTGACACTGATTAATTTCTTTTTGCCCATTAAATTAAAGATATTTTGATATTTTTTATTGTATATAATGAAATAATTTAAATGATTAGAAACCAGGGCTTTCCTGTCAATCTTTGCCTCAGAAGTGCTGTGTGGTTTCTCCGTTGTGTTGGATTCCTGTGGTAATCGTGCATGTCAAATACCAAAGGGCTCCATATACATACATCATATATATATATATATATATATATATATATATATATATATATATATATATATATATATGTGTATCTCGTTGTTATAAAGACAATAATCTTTTTCCTCTTCTTTTGGCTTCTCCCTTTAGGGGTCACCACAGCGGAACGTCAGCCTCCTATCTTGTCCTCTCCCTTGTGTCCTCCGTCATAACATCCACGAACCTTCTCTGTGGTCTTCCTCTTCATCTCCTGCCCGGCAGCTCCGTCGTCAACATCCTTTGTCCACTAACCAAAGCATCTCAACCTTCCATCCGTCCATCTTCTACCACTTTATCCTCCTCATGAAGGTCACGGGGGAAGCTGTGCCACATAGAGACAAACAACCCATCTCAACCCTGTTTCTTTTCTTTTATTTCCAAACTGTTCAATCCTGTCCATCCTCGTCGCTCCCAATGGGAATCTGAGCATCTTCAGCTCTGCTTCAGCTCCTGCCTTTGAGACATTGCCACTGTCTCCATGCCATACATCATAGCAGGTCCCTACTGTCTTGAAGACCTTCCAGCCTGTCTTTTCCCAAATGAACGTGTGGTTTGGGGCAGTTTTAGTCCTGTTTCTACTGCTTTATCCTTCACATGAGGATCCCAGGGGAGAGCCAATCCCAGCAAACCTCGGGGGGGAAACAAACCTCTCTGCATGTTTTTGGACTGTGAGAGGGAGCTGGGGTACCCAGAGACAACCCATCCACACAGAAATGGAAACGGGAACTTGAACCGGTGACCCTCTTGCTGTGATGTAACAATGCTAACCACTGTCCCCCTATCATGTAGTCTTCTGTGTTCTTCCCTGAAGCCAATCCTGAAGTAAAAATAACCAAAGGGGGCGATTTCATTGGTTTTAAAATAATTCCGTTTGAATGAAACGCGGTGGGGAAATGAGCCTTTATACTTTACAACATCAGTAAATCAGGTTTTTTACAGTAGAACATGAACATATAGTCCAGTAGGCGTCTGGTTGCAAGTGTCTGTGAACTACTTGGTGTCGGCCTTCTTGAACTCCTGAACTCACACAGTGAAGTTGGTGCTCGACATTGAAACAATGGCTTTGTTCAACACTAGGAAACTCCTTTCACATAGTCACATGATGTCTTTCACATTGTCATTTGTATGAATTTTTTTTTTTTGCAAAAAAAACAGATTTTTGCCACGTTTTCCTCAGTCCACACCAAATCCCATGGAGAAAATCGGCTATTTTAAATCACGGCACACAACAGTTGTTGATCTACTGTTGCCGCCATCATTAAGTTCAAACTTAACAAACAAGGCAGCAGCAGAGCAGCAGCTCCTCTGTTAAAAATGCTGATTTTCTGTATGGACTTTGGTGCAGGAGAGTGAGGGGATGACAAACTTCAGTCTCTAGCTGGATAAGGCTGTCTTAAGATAATTGTAGACTTAGACTTAGAGTTTTTTGTGAAGTGAAGTTGTCCTTCCTGCCCAATCTGACAGCTACAGTGTCATCAGTGACAGCGAGTGTCCAGGTCTCAGGCTCCCTCACAAAATCCGCCATGGTGAAGTCTGCTTTTCTTTGCACAGCCTGACAACTGTGATTCAGACGCCGCTGCAGCAAGAAAAATACGGTTTTATAACTCGGAGGCCATTCGACCTCGAAAAGAAACTTGTAAAATACTTGAGAAATGTGGGAGAGAAAGGCGATGAAAAAAAGAGTCAGACACAGGTTATCCTTTGCTATTATTTGTGTGGTAAAAAAGAAAGAAAGAAAAGGAAATGTTTTTTTGGATGAACCTCATTAAGGGGCTCTCATGCCTTTACCTTGAGTGAGTATGACAGGTGGAAGTGAACCCTGTGGCAAGACCTCAGGCTAAATGAGATAAGCAGCTGACACACACACACACACACACTTTAATTTAAGCTCCTGAGCTCCTGTGTGTGTGTCTTCTCACATGTGATTGTGAGAAACAGTAACAATCATCAGTATTCTGTATGTTTATAGAAGTGAGTCTGGATCACTAACGCTGTGCAGCCAGGGACAGCAGGTCTCCTCTTTACTCAAGAGCAGGGGTGTCAAACATACGGCCCGGGGGCCAGAACCGGCCCGCCAGAGGGTCCAATCCGGCCCACAGGATGAATTTGTTAAAATTTCACACTAATCTAAACATAATGTCAAATGCTCCAGATACCCGTGACTAAATGTTTGTGCCTTTATAGATCCAGTGTGCTGTGTAAATAGTACATTTAGGCATGATATTGTTGAAATTGCACTTAAATTTCGCAAGAAATTTCATGTTTTGTAAAAATATCCTTCATTAAATGTAAAACAAAGGAGAAAAAACAAAGGAGTTCTTGTTGTTCATAGGTTATTATGCTATTATTTTACTAGTTTTACTGGTCCGGCCCCCTTGAGATCAAATTGTGCTGTATGTGGCCCCTGAACAAAAATGAGTTTGACACCCCTGCTCAAGAGGAAGTTGCAAAGTTGACGGCATTTATGTTTAGGAGACACAATCATTTAAAGTGAATAAATGCTCGAGGCTCAGAACCATCCACAGGAGGAGACCTTGGAGTGAGCACAAAGAACCAACTCAATTCAGTCTCTTCATCCCCTGACGTGAAGAGGTTCACAGCGTGTGAGTAACTTGAGTTGTGATGTCAGCGGTGTGAGATTCAAGAGAGGTTCTTGACGACACGGAGAGAAAGCGTTTGGGATCCAAAAAGGAGCTTAAGCCTGCGTAACTCATTTTAAGTATGGATGCGCATGTCACTCAGCAAAAAAATTATGATTTTGAAGGATTAAAATTCTAAAGGAGCATTTTTTTCTGCCAGATTACATTCGCTTTTGACATAGAACCAGTTGTAATACTGTATTATTCCCTTGCAGCAACACGTCAGGTCTACAGCCAAGAATATACAGTAAGTGGTATATTGAGTGCAGATCACTCAGAACAGATGTTGATATCAAGTCTTTTGTGCTACATAAAAATAGCAGTAATGGACAGTCTGCACTTCCTGTAATTACTGTAATTATTTCCTTTAGTGTGTTTGACCCACTCGATTGCATTGTGTTACTTTTAGTTAGATTTAAAAGGAAACTCGATATACTCAATATACACACCTGTGGCTTGGAGAAAAGAAAAAGTGCAGCAGAACCTAATTTTTAAGATAAGATAAGCGATAAAACAGTTTTATAAAATAATCTGAATATAATCTGAAATTACTCTACTTATCTGATGAAGTAGAGTGATTTCCTTGAGATAAGTAAATTACCGGTTATACTGAAAAAAGAGATGTGACAAAATGCTTATTGTCCTGGTTTATATAATAGTGTTTTTCATATATACATATATATATAATTTGATAAGGTCACTTATTTTTCAGCTTCTTAAATATGAATATTTTCTTGTTTCTTTACCCCAATATTGTTGCTTCGTGGACCAAACGAGACATTTGAGGTCCATTTTGTTTTATTTTAATGATGACAGGCCAGATAAAGGTAGACCATAGTCCAGATCTGGCCCTGGGGCTGTATATGTGTGAGTCATTTGGTTTTTAGTCATGCTGTAGTGCAATGGGTCGCTCAAACAACTGCTTGAAGCAACTGCAGTGATGCCATCAAGAGCATTGTACAAGAATAGCTGCGTACATGTGTGCGTTCTTGTATGTGCACGCAGGGAATTTCCTTTGACAGGGCTGCGTCCCTGAGTGACAGGCCAGACGTATGTGGGAAGACCGTGGGGCTTGGTCGGAGCTCTCAGGCCGGGGTCACCCAATGCACAGAGGGGTCATGTGCAATAACCGGGGACAGGCCGGCTCAGAGCGGCCGCCCGAGGCCGACTGCCACAGCACATGAGCAGAAAGACGACTTCTTCTTGTCACTCTGACTCTGTCGCTGTTTGTTTCCCTTGTGGTTGTCACAGAATTTGCGCATAATTCATACACAGGAATCCAAATGCATGGATGTAGCCAGCGTTACTTTCTTTGACTTCCTGCTTTACTTTACCCGCTAACAATGGCTTTGCTGTAACTCAGCTTTCATATCGCAATTTCACCACAATAAATAAAATAAATACTTATATTTTAGATTACATGTACAATCCCTCAGTTACTGGGTAAGTACAAGTGAAAGAAAACAGAAATACTAATGTTGTTAAAATTAGCCATTAAACAGGGGAACAGTATATACAGAGGCTATAATATATAGAGTGTCATTTTCTTATTTCTTATTTTTCAACTATATAAACACACCTGAGTGCAAAAAGTACTCAAAATGTTTAAAATGAAGGTTGAATTTGTGAAACTTGGAAATACGTCACAGTTCAATGTTCACTTTGCTCGTTTTTATGAACAAAAAGAAAAGAAAAAAACGGTCTAATTTTGTGACTTACATGCACAATTATCACTACTTTAATGTATATCACTCCTAAAAATGACTTTGACTGAAAAAAAGCATTTTAAAGCCTGAATTTGGGACCTATAGACACACACACACCCCCAGGACGTCCATATAAGGAGTTGTGTATTATCCCCATGGCAAATTACCATGGGTGCACCTGCGGTACAGATGTGTGCCGCGTGACCACTAAGGGTTAACCTCCTCGGTGCTTATTATAGTTCCACATGCAGACTCATAAGTAGCAATAATTATTCCAATATGTAATTATTATATACTAATTTCTCATATTTTGCTACAGGGATTGTTCTGTTGCTCACTGGAATTATAATTTAAAAACTTAAATGTAGTTAATTTAGAACAAAACTGTACAAAATAATGGCATTTTAGCTTGTGGGCTGTACTAGAAACAAAAACGTTTTTTGTTTTATTCCCTGAATCTTGTCTGTGTGTTTGTCTCCAATAACTCCCAGGATAAATCTGGACGTTACACCCACTTCACGTTTACTCAGTCAACAGCAGCTGCATGACTGGATGAGACAGTGGGCGGGAATCCCCCCCCTCTGCACTGTCATTCTTATCGCTTATGTTTATTTATGAAGGTGCATTCGCAAGACTTTGCTTGGGAAAGTAAGAAAAAACCAGCGGAGGTTGAAAGGTCTTATTTATATTTATTTCATCTCTTAGTGAGAAACACCTGATGCTCAGCTCTCGTCTTCATTCATTATACATAATTCCTCCTGATTAACCTGCGGCGACTGCCAGCCCAATTCAAATTCAACAGTACAAACAAGAAATAAGAAATAATCTATTACAGGCACTGTAATATTTTCCTGTTACATCGCCACAAATCTGCAGATGACTTTGTCTCTTGGGAAATAATTGTTAGAATTATGAGTCACCGAATGTCTTTCAACTGGTTTAACAAGGCAACAATAATCATTTTACTCCCAATATAAATACTACTTAAATTGGAATAAATGTAAACTATTATTCATAATTATTCATATGCAGATTAATGACGTCCATTCTCAGAAGTTTGACAATAAAAGTGAAACAAATATAGAAACATTCTATCTCCTTGTGTGGCTGGTATTTGATGTGTAGTATTAAATACTACACATCCCACAAACACAAGACAAAATGAAATGGAACGACGGTCTTACTTTGCACCAGAGAGCAGTTTACGCACACAGGCGCAGATGAAGGCAACAGAATCCAGCACTATTGTCAATGTTGTGGTTCTTAGTGAGTGTAAAGTGTGGGTAACGTCCTCCAAGAAGAAAGTGGAGCGGCGGGTCCTCTCATCATTCCTTTCCTCTGAAGCACACTGACATTCTCTCCACTCTGTGCATCCATGTGATTCACCCACCCCCCCCCCCCCCCCCCCCTCTCTCTCTCTCTCTCTCTTATTCTTTGCATTGCTCAACCTCCAGCACTCCTCTCCTCTCCTCTCTCCTCTCTCCTCTCCTCTCCTGTCCTCTCGTCACCCACTGCGTGTCTTGCAGTCATTATCGCATGCACACGCTCTTCCCTAGAGCTTCAAGGTAAAGTCCACAGCAGCGTTTCACTCCCACGCTTTCTTTTCCCCGTTTGCCCCCCCCCCCCCACACACCCCCACTCATCTTCACCCCCTCTGGTTTCTCACACCTCTCCCAGCATCTCTCTCTCTCCATCACAAACACACACACACACACTGATCTCCCTTTACTTATGTCACTGGGACTCAGTCGTGTTGCTTTGGATGGCGCACACAGAGACACACTGTAGAGACTGTGCTAATGAGAGGTGGCTATTACAGTAAAGGCAGGGGGGGGGAGGGAGGGAGGGGGTTAGAACGCATCCATCCTCTCTGTCCACTGATGACTTCGTCCAGCATTCCCAGCTTTGACCGTGTCATAGGTCACGTTCCCTCTCTTGGGCCCAGGCAGCGGAGACTGCCTAAAATAAAAATTAGAGTTAGTAACTAACTGCTTAGTATTCGTCTTATTTCATTGTATAATCCTTTTAAATTCATGTTAAGTGTATTTATTTGTCAGTTTTGAAAGCTAGATGTGTCTCATGAGGGTTATTTATTATTATTTATGTTATATTCATGTGTTTTTTTGGCTATTTGATTTATATCTGTCACACTGACTGTATATTATATATTATATATTATAATTATATTTGATTCAGGGATGATTGTTCATGTGTCCCAATAAACCTTTAAAATGACATCTTTGGCAAATACTCCATATTACAAAAAAATAAAAAGCCACAAAAACTAGCAAAACCGCTCTAAAAAACTAATTAAAACGCACTCAAACCGGGTCAAAACTAAATAAAAACTTAATCTAATGAGAAATTCATGAACAAAACTATTATAACCTTGCTCCGTTTGACCACATCACATTGATTTATCTGTCATTTTATGTAAATGTATTTATTTATTGGCTAGTCATCTGCCCAAAATCTTAAAAAAAATAAAATAAACAAAAATAAACACGTACGTATGTTTGTTGTGTACATAACATATGTACACAACACAAACCCTTGAGCAGTGGAGGACAGATTCTGTCCTCCACTGCTCAAGAGGTTTGTAAGCCTGCTGAATTTTCTTTTCTTATTATTACTTTATTATAGTAAAGGTCACTTCATTCACAGGGGGATTCAATAGTGTGAGACCACTCGGAGATTTTCAGACCTTTCTGCAGCTCATTGCACTTTTCAGTCACGTGTCACATGTTTCTTTGCTGCCAAATAGTTTGTCACAAGCTCCAGTCAGATGTATAAAATAATTCTTATATAAATGATTCTAAAGGTGACAGTTCCTGTTCATCATTTAAAAGTCGTTTATTTTCCTAAAGATTTTAGATGAGGCTTAGTTAATAAATCACACTATTGCCTGATTCTACAGTATGAACTTTGGTGCAAGAGTGAGAGCAGTTTACAAACGTCAGTTTCCAGCTAAAACTGGACTTTTTTGTTTATTTTAACCATAAAAGGGCCAGAAAATGTCCTGTTTTCCAGGATAACTTTCAATATCTGCGAGTTCTTTACAATTTACTGCATGTTGAGATAGTGTATTAACCATTTAAAAAGAAGACCGTAGTTGTACGTGAACACCAGATTTTGTGTGTTAAAGGCGACATAGAATGCTTGTATCACACATATATGTTGGTTATGGAGGTCTACTTACATATATTAACTTGTTTTCATGATTAAAAACCTTCTAATCGCTGCAAACGAGCCGATCAAAATATCTCCTCACTGACGCTCTCGTTTCAGACCAAAACCACACCCCCAGAATGTGGACTGTGTTGTGATTGGCCAGCCAACGAGAGCTTTCCCACTGTCCTGTGATTGGCCAGGTACCTGGAAGTGACGTAATAGATAGGCCAGCTCTCAGATACACAGCTCCCCCTCTGGCACGGTGGATGCTCTGCATCTCAGCAGCTACAACGAGAGTAGTTCTTCTTCTTCTGCGGTTGAATGTACGCAACCGGATGTGCCCGGACTAGTGCCCGCACCGGGAGGCGCTACGGTGATGAGGATTTCTGATGACGACATCAAATTAAGGAAGTGCCGATCCGCTTCGCAGAGCCCAGGAAAACAATACAACCCTATTTTCTCAGCAGTGGCTGAACTGTTTGTTCTGAAACTTTAGGGTTTCATAAACGAGGTAATGACGCAGATACACACACAGACGCAGCGTTAATTGGAGCTTCCGGTCTATGTGGGCTTTAAATTTGACATTTGAAAAAGATGACGATCCGCTGGGCTGCTGGTTTTCTCCGGGTTCTCCGGCTTCCTACCACAGTCCAAAAACATGGGGATGAGGTAAATTGGACACTCTAAATTGACCCTAGGTGTGAGAGTGGATGGTTGTTTGTGCGATGGACTGGTGAACTGGTGGTATATCAGCTGAGATTGGCACAGCACCCTCCCCGCCACCCTCCTGTGGAGGATATAGCAGTAGAACATGGATGGATGGATGGATGAAGTGCAACTTCGTAGCTTTCAGAACACCGTTGCCGTCAGTTGACGGTTAGAGCGAGTTGTTGCACTGAAGTACTAAGACTTGAGCAGCATTGAGCAAAACGTGTCAAATGTCTCCACAGGTGCACTTGACTCAAATCACCATGAAATGACTTCAATTTGATGTGGTTACCCCTCAGTGAAAGTCTAAGATATGGGCTTGTTTCATGTTTCACTGATAAAGTATTTACACTCTGCAGACGTGTCAGGCGTGCACTGGAAATCCTTTGTATCATCCATACACTTGATGTTCATTTGCACTGTTTATTTAAGACCATGTTCACTTCACTGTGTCTTACAACACAAGTGAATGTACCATTGGAAATTGTAGGGATAAGACTTGAAGACTTGCAACATCTTGAATCAAGGCGGCGAAGTTAACAAATTAAACATCTCATCATGGTCACACAAACCTCTAATGTTTCTGTGACCCAAATAAGCAGCAGTAACACATGGACTTTCATCTCTGCAGCACAGTCCTGACTCATTGCTGCTGCTGCTACTGCTGCTGCACATTTAACTATTTACTGCTGGGAATTAGATGAAAATGTGTGTTTGTTTTCACGGCAGAACACTCTGAAGACACCGTGTGACTCAGCAGCACATTTTGTACTATTACTGCACGTCCATCAGAGAAAAAACCTTACAAATACTGTGTGTCAGTGGTGTTTAGTAAAGTCTTTTTGTAGGTTGCAATAAAAAACAGAATACATTTTCAGTCACGGTTGTGTTTGCCAAATTCTGAAATGTAGTAACTTGGGGAAAAAAAATAATTACTTTACTGCAAAACATCCAATTATAATATAACTCACACAAGATCCACAGCTAAAGGAAACTGTAAAAAAAAAACAACAACACAGGATTAGCAAAACTAAGTATTTAAACATTAAAAACTCTCTTTAAGTGATCTCACTGACTGAGCTGTACACATGCATAAATGTTCAATATTTATCATGCAAGGAACCACAGACCCCAAATTTGAATCATGCTCTTTGTCCTGAACCCAGTGTGATTTTATTTCACAATCCAGGAATAAACATTTGAGCAACAAGTCCCTGAGCAGCGAATATAAATACTCCACCTGCAGCTCCGCAACATACGACACACTCAAGGTTATTGACAGAAAATGATCCTTTTCAACAAAATGTGGTGAGTTTATATATCTTTTTTTTGTTCATTATTAATAACTACCTACTTCTACAATTAAAACAAATAAAATGAATACTTATGCAGTGATGTTTTGGTAGTAAATAAAGGGTTGAATATGTGCATTAGTCAATGTAAGATGTCACAAATATTACCTTCAAAATATGCATTATACAAAATATAGAAGCCCCCCCAAAATAGAAAAAATTACAATAAAATACAGAATTAAACTAATAACAAATACAGAAAGAAAAAAATCATGTGGCTTATGTTGTTTGAAGGTTTTCTCTGGCTCTGCTCTGCCTGGCTGCACAGACGCACGTGTCTCTCACTGAAACATCTGTCGCAGGTAACAAACAAACACATGTCTGCGGTGATAAACATGCTTTTCTTATCATTTACAAATAATTGATCATGTTACAGCTATAGTGCATAGACAGGCAGCAACTGGAATGCTGTGTTTTATCCTGGGTAGAACCTGATAACGTACTTTAGACAATTTATATTTATATTCAGGACACATTCTATTGATCCAAGTGACCACAGGCTCCATTTCTCAAATGTCCGCTGCTGTTTAGCACTGACTCAGCTCCCTGAGAGCTGGTATTCACAAGGTAACTCTACAGACTGGATCAGAGACCTGAGTTATTACAGCATGTTTCTGTTATTGTTCTTCATTGGGTTGTAAGGTTATAATATCCTGTCTTTTGTTCATTTAACTGCACTTGAAAACGATCAGCCATTTGTGTATTCAACCACTGAACAAGGCACATTTTTATTAAGGATAATTCTGACAACTGAGCTCCATTTAAGGGCCAATCTCACAATGAGCTCAATGAGGAAATCATATTACCATGTTTTATATATACGGTTATATACAGTATATATTTTATAAACAGTAGGGGAACTATTATAGAACCCTGTGGAACACCTTTTTACCATAAAGACCAGATATGGAGATAGATAGATAAATCTGATAATAATTACCATTTATTACTAATTAGACATTTTTGTTCTTGCTAAGTCACTAAAACCAACAGTGTAATTTTCTTAGTTTTTTGATCACTTTTTTCATGTTGTTAATATTTAGTTTAAAAAATCTACATACGAAAGTCAGACTAAAAGTGTTGTTCGATGCATGTGTACGAAAGTTAAGCAGTTTTTATGAATCATTTGTCATCATTAAACAGTTATAACTTATCAGAAAAAAGGAAATTGGCTAAATAAAAATCCCATATTAATCCACGTGTAGATGGTTGTAATCAATCCAAAATAGAAGCCTTTTAAAAAAGTATAAAGATACGCAGTATACTTGTGTTTCTAAGTGATTAAAATAGGAATGATATTTCAGCCTCCAGGTTAGCGTCGCTGCGCTCCAGGCGAATGGTTGGGGGCACTCTGGCCCCTCATGTCCCCTGGCAGGCCATGGTCTACATTTCTGACTCCGTGCTGGACGGTGGCTACGCGGGCGGCGCTCTCGTCTCTGACCGCTGGGTTCTGACGGCTGGCAGGAACCTGTTTGTCAGGAAGAGTCGACAGGAAATTCAGGGCAAAGAGCCCGTGATGCCTAAAGTGTACCTGGGAATCACAGGGCGGCCAGAAGCAAATGCAGCCAAAGAGGTCGCAGTAGAGAGGGTGAGAGCAAAAAAACACAACAAACAGGTAACTAACAAGGCGTGAGGACAACTGAAAACCAGAAACAAAGAACTAATGTAATGTAATGTATCTAAAACCTATGGGTAAGAAAACAGGAAGAAGATATATGGGAATATAAAATATTCCAAAGATTTAACACTAACCTTCCTCTCTCCTGCAGATTGTTCTCCATCCAAGCTTCCAGAATCATTCCGACTGGGACAATGACCTGGCTCTGATCCAGCTGAAGCAGCCCGTGGTTATGAGCAATAAAGTGACGCCCATCCCCCTGCCTGAGAGAGGACAGGACCTGGACAACACCGCGGACGGGTTAGGGGCGATCGCCGGCTGGGGATGGGGCATCCACCTCAGCCTCGCTGCATCACTCAAACACCTCATACTCCCTCTGGCCAATCAGTCTGAATGTAAAGCAGAATACGAGCGTAACGCTTTCGCGCCAGATGTGGACGACAACATGTTCTGCACAGCAACTGCAATGGACAGGGAGAACGTTTGTTTCGGTGATGCGGGAGGTGCTCTGGCGGTCAAACACCCTGAAACTGGTGACATTTACGCTGCAGGGATCCTCTCCTACGACAAGGCCTGCGGCACTCACAAGTACGGTGTCTACACCAAGGTCTCGTCATATTTACCCTGGATTCACAGTGTCATCAGGGGAGACACAGAGAAATCCTTGGCTGTGCGCACTGGTGCAATGTCCAAAATGTATTCCTGGCAGCAGCAGCAGCTGTAGAGCTTCAGGCTTTTTAAAAGGGTCTTAAATGTAATTAAACTAAAGTTGTTGTTTGCCCCTGAAAGTCCAGTGTGTGATCATTTGTGTTACCAATAACTGAGACTACAGACTGAAACAAACAGAAAACTCCTCTGTTCCTGTTCATTCCTTCCTCTTCCAAGCTACAGGGGCCTGAAAGGATGTTGTTCTTAGTTTGCATCGTAAGTTTCACCTTCACAATGGCTAGTTTGTCTATTGCTTAAAAAAGCTAAAAAAAAAACGTATTTAAAAAGCTTATTCTGGTAGTATATTCAATTTCTGTCAATACTTTCTCCTAAATGTCACACACTCGAATTTTAAAGTTGTGTGACTAAAGTAAAAAGTAAATCTAGCAAATTTGTATATGTCCAATTTGACAGCCATGGAAATTATAACAATAAGTAGGAGGTTTATTATATTATATTGCTGTAAAACCAGCTACTTTTTTTTTTAACAAGTTTAATTCCTTTATTTGTTTCTAAAATACATATGGATACATTCTAAAGGCCATTGGTTACTAAAGTTGTCTGCTACGGAAAAAGAAAATGTAGTTTAATGCTGTTATATTAAAGAATATAAGCATGGCTCAATAGGAGACCAAACGGCACAAAATGACCCAATTAATAATTCACATTTATTGAACAAACTCATCATTTTAGACATAAAATGACAAATATAAATGGTATTTTCTATGGTAGCAAAAACTATCTATGGAGGGAGTCGAGATGAGTGGAGAGGAAAAGACAGAGGGGAGGGAGAGGTAGAGAGAGAGAGAGAGTGCAGCAAACTACGTGAGGTCTGAATCACATGGGAAAAAAAAAAAAACACAAAACATTATCATAATGAACTGCACAGGTACATTATGATGGTTTGGTAATGATCAACTTATCATAATAAACTTAATTTGTATCACAATAAAACAAGATTACAAAGTGCTTGTTTGAAGCAATAATAAAAAGCAAACAATAGGTAGGAATCAGGTTAGGTTTAGGGTTAAGGTGTTTTTATAGTCCTGAAGGCCACAACAAATGTTATCCTGCTAACAGAGGCTCCAGAATATATAGTTTCTTATTTAATTTGGAGGAATTAAGCTGCTTTTACTGTTTCTAACTCAATATTTCATCATGTGAAAATCCAAATGTTGCTTCTTCTTTTTTTTTGTAACCTCAAAGGCAGTGGTGTGTGTGGCAGAGTGGATGCACCTGCATCCATCACAAACTCTGTTCTCCACACCGGATCAATGAGATGACGACAACTGTCTGTCCAGCTGATACGAGATAAGACGGAAGGAAAAATCAAAGTGCAAGGCTCTTGATTTTTTTTTTTTTTTATGTCTGGACAGAAAATAGATTATATAATATTCTGAACATTATAATATATACAAGCTATTATCAGGATTTTGCGGACAGCTTTCATATAATCCATAAATTAAAATGAAGCATCCCGATTCCCTGGACAACATCAAATTATGGTCTCCTGCATTTTCCCCTACGCTGACCCTCATGTGCTGTACGTTTCATTTGATTTCCTTCACTTACTTGAGCTTTCAAAGCAGAGGCGAATGAGATTGTGCTTGTTAAAAAACAACAATGTTAAATCATCTGAAAATGGACAAGCATGGAAATCTGTTTATGTTTTAGGCCTTAGATTATGGCGATGGATAGCATGTCTCTGCGTTCAAAAATAGCCCAGATGTTGCTGTAATTTAAAGTCTTTATTATTATTATTTTGCGTTTAATGAACTGATTCTAATGATTCAGTTACACTGAAAACAACTGCTTTACAAGTCACTAGTCACTCGTTTGTGTGTGTCGCATGGAAAACACAGTCACGGCAGTTTCATGCAGCCGCGCAGCAATGACTCCGCCCACGTTGAGTAGGTACTATTCTGTAGTGGAAAACTAACCTAAACCGTGCCGTGCCGAGGCGAGGCGAGCTGGGACCATGGTGGAAAAGGGGACTGCAGAGAGGAACCATGTTATCAAGTCCCAACAATTCAATCAGGAGTCATTCTTCTGACTCGTGACTGGTCAGAAATTGTGTGGAACGTATGTCATGACATTCCGCCCCAGCTTTTTTGAGCCTCTAAAGGCCTATTAAATGTAAAATTTAATAATAAATTATCATCAGTGTAATAAGAACTGCTTAAAGTAACAGTATGCTGTGTCATTTTAATTCATATTTTAGGTGGCATGACTTATACCAGTGTTTTAGATGTTGCCCTGCTCCAACACACCTGATTCAGAAGAACAGCTCATTGACCATTTGAATCAGGTGTGTTGGAGCAGGGCAACATCTGAAACATGCAGGGCAGCGTTCCCTGAGGACCAGGGTAACAGGGGGTAACAGAAATGCTCTCCCATTTGAGAAGATGTCATGTCTTCATCCATCTTCTACCGCTTTATCCTCCACATGAGGGTCGCGGGGGGAGCTGTGCCAATCTTTATACACCTTGGACAGGTCGCTAGTCCATCACAGGGACACATAGAGACAAACAACCATCCACCCTTGGGTCAATTTAGAGTGTCCAATTTGACTAATCGCCAAATCTGCATGTCTTTGGACTGTGGGATGAAACCCGGGAGAAGTCCCTTGTTTCTAACCGGGTTGCAAACCTAGGTCTTCTTGCTGCAAAGGCAAAAGTGCTGTCATGTCATCCATATTTAAAAATGTCAGGCAGGCAGAGAGGCAAAAAAAAATTTAGGAACATTACGAATGCAGATGCTTTGAGACAGGACAGGAGAACTTACACTGTTAATTATACGTCATTGTACGGACCTCCGATTTACATCTCAATGTGTTTGACAGCCACCATCACCATACATTGACTTAATTTAGTAATGCTAATCATGGACAGTTCTTACATTTCAAAATGACTTGCTTCCCTGTCTTCAAACGTGCCTCTGTTGCCCTCAGCCGTGCAAAGTGAACAAAGGGAAGCGCCAGCAAACTCATTAGAATTCATATACACTGGATCTTGTCATCAGCGAACTGGGCAATTATTCTAATGTGTCATTCTCTCATGTGCAATCATAGTCTGTATAAGTAGGAGTGAAGTAGCAGTTAATCACCAGGGGGCGCCTCAGCTGCTCTTGAAAAGATCTGCATTTGAATGAAGCTCTTATTTCTCACCTGATTTGTAAATATTCTCTTATTTTCAGGTCTCCCTAAACACGATGTCAGCTTTGTAAATTATGAGGAAAATAGAAACATGTGAGTGAACACCAGTTTGTCTGACAGCTGGTATTATCCAATAAGAGCTTGGTTGCAGGTAACTTTCCAGTTTCAAAAACTGTCCAAATGCAAATTTTGATGCTTCAAAATGGGAGTTCCTTTAGCAACAACAGTCTATGTTTGCAGCTCTTGTTTTAGATTATTTCTTGTTTTTTTTTTTGTCTTATTTATGGAAAGTGACACGACTCCTTACTACAGGTGCCCACAAGGTGACAACTCAAAGTGTAAATCCCATAACTCTATTACAACTGACAATAAAGGCATTTATTAATTCATTCATTTATCTTTTTATTTCATCTACGGTTTTGACAGTTTGAACCCAAGTACTCTAAACCAGTGGTTCGGCAAGTAAATTTGTCGAGAGCCAACATTTTTCCAAGCAATTGGTCAAAAACAATGTTTTTTCTTCTAATTTAATTTGTCCAATATTGTACAAAAATGGCAAATTTAAGAGAAAAGAGTAGCTTAAATTTGATAAGTGATAAACAAAGTATTTTTGAATCTGCCGGGCCAGATATTAATGCTGGCGGCTCAGTTTTGGCCCACGTGCCACCAGTTGTTGACCACTGCTCTTAACAGTCAGTCTTTGCTGCTTTTACACAAACGCCTCTCATCTGAGAGAAGCACGTCATGAGTCCATCACGGTCCACCGCGTAAATATTGTGTTGTCTCTGTTTATGATCAGTGATATCGTATTGACGTTCGAAAATGATTTTAAGTCAGATTAACTGCTCCTTTGTGGACTCTAATCCCCATCATTTAACACAACGAAGGATGAGGCTGTAGGAGCAGTCAGTGAGAGGTACTTTTAAGCAGCTCGGCTTCAGGGTGCACAGGGTTTCTCCTTTGCCCTCTGAAATATTTATATCCCTGTCAAAGACCATTACTGTGCTCCAGTCTCAGAGTGTACGCTCTCTGACTCCATCACACCCACCTGCAGAACACTGACTGAGGTCTGGCTGTCTTCCAGTGGATTCAAGCAGTGATAGACCCGCCTGCGTGTGAAGTACTTTGTGAGATGAGAGTTGTGTATTTGTAGATGTCACGGAGGATGAGATATTGTCTCATATCTCAGGTCGCATGTCGTCCTACGGGGTTTTCTCAACACATACAAGCTGAAGAATGATTTCTGTTTATGTTCATGGCTGCATTTAGCATAACTCAAAATGTAAAGGGTGGATTTAGATTCCATTTTCTTGGTAAGTAGCTTTTCCCCCTGAGGAAGAAATGATTAGATTTTGTGAATTTCACCATCATGAGTTTTTCTCAGTTTTGTTGTGATAATAATAATAATGCATTTTATTTATAAGCGCCTTTTGAACACTCAAGGACACTTTACAAAACAATACAACAGCAGGCAACAGGAGTATACTGTAAATGGGAAATGGCGTAGTGATATTTACTATTATACATACTTTTATATCACACCACACCTTTATCATATATTTATTTTGCATTGTCTGGAGGAAGAGGAAGGGAATTTTTTGTGATCCATAAAATGTGACGCTCTCTGTTCATCCATCCAGACAAAATGGCAGTCACTATTGACTGTCTTGCATTAAACACAGATGCAGTGATGAGGCCAGTCTTCTCCTGAACATCTGTCGCATCAGTAATGATACACATCAGCAGTACTTTCTAACCCTTCCTGCAGTCTGAAAACACATTGTACTGTATAAACAACTGCCATGTCCTTCGTCTCCATGTGTAACTGTGGAAACTGAAGCTCAGTAAGCATCATCACCCACCCTCATATTTACTGTACTTATCTCTCTCTCACACACACACACACACACATACACACAGCTTTTCATGGAACTGTATAAGCTGATGAATCATTGCTGATGCATCATTTTCCGCCGCTGATGCTGCCTTTTAATCATCGTGGCTTGACTTACTCAAAGATATCTGTTTATTAGCAGATATTGAAGAGATGTTCATATAGAACAAGAAAATTCCACCACGAAATTTTGATCGTACCTGCTTTTTGCTGCCGATTTTGGGTGGACTGAACTTTTAAAACTTGAAGTTTTTAGAACAGGAGTGTACAAACTTTTTTTTAGATAGGGCCAGATTTGATAATGTGAAGATGTTCTAGCGCCAATGGTCACTTCACACCTTTTTTTTAACACTAACTTTTATACAAAAGGACTGTAATTAAAATGAGTGGTCTAACTATGAGATATTTTGTCTCATTTTGGACGAAATACTAAACTATGTGATTTTTGTCTCATTTGACTGACTAAACTACGTGATTTTGGTGAATTTTTAGACGACATACTAAACTAAATAAAGTCATAATATAGTATGTAGTCCAAAATCGGTCAAAAAGTTATAGCATAGGATGTCGTCCAAAATCACCCAAAAAAGTCATAGTATAGTATGTTGTCCAAAATCGGTCAAAGAAGGCATGTCGTCCAAAATCAGTCAAAAAAGTCATAGTATAGTATGTCGTCCAAAATCGGTCCAAAACGTCATAGTATAGTATGTCGTCCAAAATCGGTCCAAAACGTCATAGTATAGTATGTCGTCCAAAATCAGTGAAACAGTCATAGTATAGTATGTCGTCCGAAATCGGTCCAAAACGTCATAGTATAGTATGTCGTCTAAAATCGGTCCAAAACGTCATGGTATAGTATGTCGTCCAAAATCGGTCGAAAATGTAATAGTATAGTATGTCGTCCAGAATCGGTCCAAAATCTGTCCAAAATGTCATTGTATAGTATGTCGTCCAAAATCGGTCAAAAAAGTCATAGTATAGTATGTCGTCCGAAATCGGTCAAAAACGTCATAGTGTAGTATGTCGTCCAAAATTGGTCAAAAACGTCATAGTGTAGTATGTCGTCCGAAATCGGTCAAAAACGTCATAGTGTAGTATGTCGTCCGAAATCGGTCAAAAACGTCATAGTGTAGTATGTCGTCCAAAATCGGTCAAAAACGTCATAGTATAGTATGTCGTCCAAAATCGGTCAAAAAAGTCATAGTATAGTATGTCGTCCAAAATCGGTCAAAAACGTCATAGTATAGTATGTCGTCCAAAAACAGTTAAAAAAGTCATAGTATAGTATGTCGTCCAAAATCGGTAAAAAACGTCATAGTATAGTACATCGTCCAAAATCGGTCAAAAAGTTATAGCATAGGATGTCGTCCAAAATCACCCAAAAAAGTCATAGTATAGTATGTCGTCCAAAATCGGTCCAAAACGTCATAGTATAGTATGTCGTCCAAAATCGGTCCAAAACGTCATAGTATAGTATGTCGTCCAGAATCGGTCCAAAATCGGTCAAAAACGTCATAGTATAGTATGTCGTCCAAAATCGGTTGAAAATGTCATAGTATAGTATGTCGTCCAAAATCAGTGAAAAAAGTCATAGTATAGTATGTCGTCCGAAATCAGTCAAAAAAGTCATAGTATAGTATGTCGTCCTAAATCGGTCAAAAAAGTCATAGTATAGTATGTCGTCCAAAATTGGTCCAAAAAGTCATAGTATAGTATGTCGTCCAAAATCGGTCAAAAACGTCATAGTATAGTATGTCGTCTAAAAGAAAACTCCTGACTCAGGATTGCTGAGTTTTTTTTGCTTAAACCAGGTCTTGAACCCCGATCTTCTGCATTAAAGGCATGAGTGATAACCACTACACCAATCTTGAAGTTCTACTCGTTATCACATCATCATCCTATCGTGTGTCGTCCAAAATTGGTCAAAAACGTCATAGTATATTATGTCTTCCAAAATCGGTCAAAAACGTCATAGTATAGTATGTCGTCCAAAAACAGTGAAAAAAGTCATAGTATAGTATGTCATCCAAAATCGGTCCAAAACGTCATAGTATAGTATGTCGTCCGAAATCGGTCAAAAACGTCATAGTATAGTATGTCGTCCGAAATCGGTCAAAAACGTCATAGTATAGTATGTCGTCCGAAATCGGTCAAAAACGTCATAGTATAGTATGTCGTCCGAAATCGGTCAAAAACGTCATAGTATAGTATGTCGTCCGAAATCTGTCAAAAAAGTCATAGTATAGTATGTCGTCCAAAATTGGTCAAAAACGTCATAGTATAGTATGTCATCCAAAAACAGTGAAAAAAGTCATAGTATAGTATGTCGACCAAAATTGGTCAAAAACGTCATAGTATAGTATGTCATCCAAAAACAGTGAAAAAAGTCATAGTATAGTATGTCATCCAAAATCGGTCCAAAACGTCATAGTATAGTATGTCGTCCAAAATCGGTCCAAAACAACGTAGTATAGTATGTCGTCCAAAATCGGTCAAAAACGTCATAGTATAGTATGTCGTCCAAAATCGGTAAAAAACGTCATAGTATAGTATGTCGTCCAAAATCTGTAAAAAACGTCATAGTATAGTATGTCGTCCAAAATCGGTAAAAAACGTCATAGTATAGTATTTCGTCCAAAAACAGTGAAAAAAGTCATAGTATAGTATGTCGTCCAAAATCGGTCCAAAAAGTCATAGTATAGTATGTCGTCTAAAAGAAAACTCCTGACTCAGGATTGCTGAGTTTTTTTGCTTAAACCAGGTCTTGAACCCCGATCTTCTGCATTAAAGGCATGAGTGATAACCACTACACCAATCTTGAAGTTCTACTCGTTATCACATCATCATCCTATCCTGTGTCGTCCAAAATCGGTCAAAAACGTCATAGTATATTATGTCTTCCAAAATCGGTCAAAAACGTCATAGTATAGTATGTCGTCCAAAAACAGTGAAAAAAGTCATAGTATAGTATGTCATCCAAAATCGGTCCAAAACGTCATAGTATAGTATGTCGTCCAAAATCGGTCAAAAAAGTCATAGTATAGTATGTCGTCCGAAATCGGTCAAAAACGTCATAGTATAGTATGTCGTCCGAAATCGGTCAAAAACGTCATAGTATAGTATGTCGTCCGAAATCGGTCAAAAACGTCATAGTATAGTATGTCGTCCGAAATCGGTCAAAAACGTCATAGTATAGTATGTCGTCCGAAAGTAAACTCCTGACTGCTCAGTTTTTTTGCTTAAACCAGGTCTTGAACCCCGATCTTCTGCATTAAAGGCGTGAGTGATTACCACTACACCAATCTTGAAGTTCTACTTGTTATCACATCATCATCCTATCGTGTGTCGTCCAAAATCGGTCAAAAACGTCATAGTATAGTATGTCGTCCAAAATCGGTCCTAAACGTCATAGTATAGTATGTCTTCCAAAATCGGTCCAAAACGTCATAGTATAGTATGTCGTCCAAAATCGGTCCAAAACAACGTAGTATAGTATGTCGTCCAAAATCGGTCCTAAACGTCATAGTATAGTATGTCGTCCAAAATCGGTCAAAAACGTCATAGTATAGTATGTCGTCCAAAATCGGTCCAAAACGTCATAGTATAGTATGTCGTCCAGAATCGGTCCAAAATCGGTCAAAAACGTCATAGTATAGTATGTCGTCCAAAATCGGTTGAAAATGTCATAGTATAGTATGTCGTCCAAAATCGGTAAAAAACGTCATAGTACAGTATGTCGTCCAAAATCGGTAAAAAACGTCATAGTATAGTATGTCGTCCAAAATCGGTAAAAAACGTCATAGTATAGTATGTCGTCCAAAATCGGTAAAAAACGTCATAGTATAGTATGTCGTCCAAAAACAGTGAAAAAAGTCATAGTATAGTATGTCGTCCGAAATCGGTCAAAAAAGTCATAGTATAGTATGTTGTCCTAAATCGGTCAAAAAAGTCATAGTATAGTATGTCGTCCAAAATTGGTCCAAAAAGTCATAGTATAGTATGTCGTCCAAAATCGGTCAAAAACGTCATAGTATAGTATGTCGTCTAAAAGAAAACTCCTGACTCAGGATTGATGAGTTTTTTTGCTTAAACCAGGTCTTGAACCCCGATCTTCTGCATTAAAGGCATGAGTGATAACCACTACACCAATCTTGAAGTTCTACTCGTTATCACATCATCATCCTATCGTGTGTCGTCCAAAATCGGTCAAAAACGTCATAGTATAGTATGTCTTCCAAAATCGGTCCAAAACGTCATAGTATAGTATGTCGTCCAAAATCGGTCCAAAACGTCATAGTATAGTATGTCGTCCAAAATCGGTCCTAAACGTCATAGTATAGTATGTCTTCCAAAATCGGTCCAAAACGTCATAGTATAGTATGTCGTCCAAAATCGGTCCAAAACAACGTAGTATAGTATGTCGTCCAAAATCGGTCCTAAACGTCATAGTATAGTATGTCGTCCAAAATCGGTCAAAAACGTCATAGTATAGTATGTCGTCCAAAATCGGTCCAAAACAACGTAGTATAGTATGTCGTCCAAAATCGGTCAAAAACGTCATAGTATAGTATGTCTTCCAAAATCGGTCAAAAAGTCATAGTATAGTATGTCGTCCAAAAACAGTGAAAAAAGTCATAGTATAGTATGTCGTCCAAAATCGGTCCAAAACGTCATAGTATAGTATGTCGTCCGAAATCGGTCAAAAACTTCATAGTATAGTATGTCGTCCAAAA
Organism: Solea solea; assembly: GCF_958295425.1. Lineage (NCBI taxonomy): Eukaryota > Metazoa > Chordata > Actinopteri > Pleuronectiformes > Soleidae > Solea > Solea solea. The sequence goes on from NC_081138.1 coordinate 4,215,054, forward strand.
TCGGTCGAAAATGTCATAGTATAGTATGTCGTCCAAAATCTGTAAAAAACGTCATAGTATAGTACATCGTCCAAAATCGGTCAAAAAGTTATAGCATAGGATGTCGTCCAAAATCACCCAAAAAAGTCATAGTATAGTATGTTGTCCAAAATCGGTCAAAGAAGGCATGTCGTCCAAAATCGGTCAAAAAACGTCATAGTATAGTATGTCGTCCAAAATCGGTCCAAAACGTCATAGTATAGTATGTCGTCCAAAATCTGTCCAAAACGTCATAGTATAGTATGTCGTCCAGAATCGGTCCAAAATCGGTCAAAAACGTCATAGTATAGTTTGTCGTCCAAAATCGGTTGAAAATGTCATAGTATAGTATGTCGTCCAAAATCGGTAAAAAACGTCATAGTATAGTATGTCGTCCAAAATCGGTCAAAAACGTCATAGTATAGTATGTCGTCCAAAAACAGTGAAAAAAGTCATAGTATAGTATGTCGTCCAAAATCGGTCCAAAAAGTCATAGTATAGTATGTCGTCCAAAATCGGTCAAAAACGTCATAGTATAGTATGTCGTCTAAAAGAAAACTCCTGACTCAGGATTGCTGAGTTTTTTTGCTTAAACCAGGTCTTGAACCCCGATCTTCTGCATTAAAGGCATGAGTGATAACCACTACACCAATCTTGAAGTTCTACTCTTTATCACATCATCATCCTATCGTGTGTCGTCCAAAATCGGTCAAAAACGTCATAGTATAGTATGTCGTCCAAAATCGGTCCTAAACGTCATAGTATAGTATGTCTTCCAAAATCGGTCCAAAACGTCATAGTATAGTATGTCGTCCAAAATCGGTCCAAAACAACGTAGTATAGTATGTCGTCCAAAATCGGTCCTAAACGTCATAGTATAGTATGTCGTCCAAAATCGGTCAAAAACGTCATAGTATAGTATGTCGTCCAAAATCGGTCCAAAACAACGTAGTATAGTATGTCGTCCAAAATCGGTCAAAAACGTCATAGTATAGTATGTCTTCCAAAATCGGTCAAAAACGTCATAGTATAGTATGTCGTCCAAAAACAGTGAAAAAAGTCATAGTATAGTATGTCGTCCAAAATCGGTCCAAAACGTCATAGTATAGTATGTCGTCCAAAAACAGTGAAAAAAGTCATAGTATAGTATGTCGTCCAAAATCGGTCCAAAACGTCATAGTATAGTATGTCGTCCGAAATCGGTCAAAAACTTCATAGTATAGTATGTCGTCCAAAATCGGTCGAAAATGTCATAGTATAGTATGTTGTCCAAAATCTGTAAAAAACGTCATAGTATAGTACATCGTCCAAAATCGGTCAAAAAGTTATAGCATAGGATGTCGTCCAAAATCACCCAAAAAAGTCATAGTATAGTATGTTGTCCAAAATCGGTCAAAGAAGGCATGTCGTCCAAAATCGGTCAAAAAACGTCATAGTATAGTATGTCGTCCAAAATCGGTCCAAAACGTCATAGTATAGTATGTCGTCCAAAATCGGTCCAAAACGTCATAGTATAGTATGTCGTCCAGAATCGGTCCAAAATCGGTCAAAAACGTCATAGTATAGTATGTCGTCCAAAATCGGTTGAAAATGTCATAGTATAGTATGTCGTCCAAAATCGGTAAAAAACGTCATAGTATAGTATGTCGTCCAAAATCGGTCAAAAACGTCATAGTATAGTATGTCGTCCAAAAACAGTGAAAAAAGTCATAGTATAGTATGTCGTCCAAAATCGGTCCAAAAAGTCATAGTATAGTATGTCGTCCAAAATCGGTCAAAAACGTCATAGTATAGTATGTCGTCTAAAAGAATACTCCTGACTCAGGATTGCTGAGTTTTTTTGCTTAAACCAGGTCTTGAACCCCGATCTTCTGCATTAAAGGCATGAGTGATAACCACTACACCAATCTTGAAGTTCTACTCTTTATCACATCATCATCCTATCGTGTGTCGTCCAAAATCGGTCAAAAACGTCATAGTATAGTATGTCGTCCAAAATCGGTCCTAAACGTCATAGTATAGTATGTCTTCCAAAATCGGTCCAAAACGTCATAGTATAGTATGTCGTCCAAAATCGGTCCAAAACAACGTAGTATAGTATGTCGTCCAAAATCGGTCCTAAACGTCATAGTATAGTATGTCGTCCAAAATCGGTCAAAAACGTCATAGTATAGTATGTCGTCCAAAATCGGTCCAAAACAACGTAGTATAGTATGTCGTCCAAAATCGGTCAAAAACGTCATAGTATAGTATGTCTTCCAAAATCGGTCAAAAACGTCATAGTATAGTATGTCGTCCAAAAACAGTGAAAAAAGTCATAGTATAGTATGTCGTCCAAAATCGGTCCAAAACGTCATAGTATAGTATGTCGTCCGAAATCGGTCAAAAACTTCATAGTATAGTATGTCGTCCAAAATCGGTCGAAAATGTCATAGTATAGTATGTCGTCCAAAATCGGTAAAAAACGTCATAGTATAGTACATCGTCCAAAATCGGTCAAAAAGTTATAGCATAGGATGTCGTCCAAAATCACCCAAAAAAGTCATAGTATAGTATGTTGTCCAAAATCGGTCAAAGAAGGCATGTCGTCCAAAATCGGTCAAAAAACGTCATAGTATAGTATGTCGTCCAAAATCGGTCCAAAACGTCATAGTATAGTATGTCGTCCAAAATCGGTCCAAAACGTCATAGTATAGTATGTCGTCCAGAATCGGTCCAAAATCGGTCAAAAACGTCATAGTATAGTATGTCGTCCAAAATCGGTTGAAAATGTCATAGTATAGTATGTCGTCCAAAATCGGTAAAAAACGTCATAGTATAGTATGTCGTCCAAAATCGGTCAAAAACGTCATAGTATAGTATGTCGTCCAAAAACAGTGAAAAAAGTCATAGTATAGTATGTCGTCCAAAATCGGTCCAAAAAGTCATAGTATAGTATGTCGTCCAAAATCGGTCAAAAACGTCATAGTATAGTATGTCGTCTAAAAGAAAACTCCTGACTCAGGATTGCTGAGTTTTTTTGCTTAAACCAGGTCTTGAACCCCGATCTTCTGCATTAAAGGCATGAGTGATAACCACTACACCAATCTTGAAGTTCTACTCGTTATCACATCATCATCCTATCGTGTGTCGTCCAAAATCGGTCAAAAACGTCATAGTATATTATGTCTTCCAAAATCGGTCAAAAACGTCATAGTATAGTATGTCGTCCAAAAACAGTGAAAAAAGTCATAGTATAGTATGTCATCCAAAATCGGTCCAAAACGTCATAGTATAGTATGTCGTCCAAAATCGGTCAAAAACGTCACAGTATAGTATGTCGTCCGAAATCGGTCAAAAACGTCACAGTATAGTATGTCGTCCGAAATCGGTCAAAAACGTCACAGTATAGTATGTCGTCCGAAATCGGTCAAAAACGTCATAGTATAGTATGTCGTCCGAAATCGGTCAAAAACGTCATAGTATAGTATGTCGTCCGAAATCTGTCAAAAAAGTCATAGTATAGTATGTCGTCCAAAATTGGTCAAAAACGTCATAGTATAGTATGTCATCCAAAAACAGTGAAAAAAGTCAAAGTATAGTATGTCATCCAAAATCGGTCCAAAACGTCATAGTATAGTATGTCGTCCAAAATCGGTCAAAAACGTCATAGTGTAGTATGTCGTCCAAAATCGGTCAAAAACGTCATAGTGTAGTATGTCGTCCCAAATCGGTCAAAAATGTCATAGTATAGTATGTCGTCCAAAATCGGTCCAAAACGTCATAGTATAGTATGTCGTCCAAAATCGGTCAAAAAAGTCATAGTATATCGTCCAAAAGTAAACTCCTGACTGCTCAGTTTTTTTGCTTAAACCAGGTCTTGAACCCCGATCTTCTGCATTAAAGGCGTGAGTGATAACCACTACACCAATCTTGAAGTTCTACTTGTTATCACATCATCATCCTATCATGTGTCGTCCAAAATCGGTCAAAAACGTCATAGTATATTATGTCGTCCAAAATCGGTCAAAAACGTCATAGTATAGTATGTCTTCCGAAATCAGTCCAAAACGTCATAGTATAGTATGTCGTCCAAAATCGGTCCAAAACGTCATAGTATAGTATATCGTCCAAAATCGGTCCTAAACGTCATAGTATAGTATGTCTTCCAAAATCGGTCCAAAACGTCATAGTATAGTATGTCGTCCAAAATCGGTCCAAAACAACGTAGTATAGTATGTCGTCCAAAATCGGTCCTAAACGTCATAGTATAGTATGTCGTCCAAAATCGGTCAAAAACGTCATAGTATAGTATGTCGTCCAAATCGGTCCAAAACAACGTAGTATAGTATGTCGTCCAAAATCGGTCAAAAACGTCATAGTATAGTATGTCTTCCAAAATCGGTCAAAAACGTCATAGTATAGTATGTCGTCCAAAAACAGTGAAAAAAGTCATAGTATAGTATGTCGTCCAAAATCGGTCCAAAACGTCATAGTATAGTATCTCGTCCGAAATCGGTCAAAAACTTCATAGTATAGTATGCCGTCCAAAATCGGTCCAAAACAACGTAGTGTAGTATGTCGTCTAAAATCGGTCCAAAACGTCATGGTATAGTATGTCGTCCAAAATCGGTCGAAAATGTCATAGTATAGTATGTCGTCCAGAATCGGTCCAAAATCTGTCCAAAATGTCATAGTATAGTATGTCGTCCAAAATCGGTCCAAAACAACGTAGTATAGTATGTCGTCCAAAATCGGTCCAAAACGTCATAGTATTGGACGACATAAATCGGTCGAAAATGTCATAGTATAGTATGTCGTCCAGAATCGGTCCAAAATCTGTCCAAAATGTCATTGTATAGTATGTCGTCTGAAAATCGGTCAAAAACATCATAGTATAGTATGTCGTCCAAAATCGGTCCAAAACAACGTAGTATAGTATGTCGTCCAAAATCGGTCCAAAACGTCATAGTATAGTATGTCGTCTAAAATCGGTCCAAAACGTCATGGTATAGTATGTCGTCCAAAATCGGTCGAAAATGTCATAGTATAGTATGTCGTCCAGAATCGGTCCAAAATCTGTCCAAAATGTCATAGTATAGTATGTCGTCCAAAATCGGTCCAAAACAACGTAGTATAGTATGTCGTCCAAAATCGGTCCAAAACGTTATAGTATTGGACGACATAAATCGGTCGAAAATGTCATAGTATAGTATGTCGTCCAGAATCGGTCCAAAATCTGTCCAAAATGTCATTGTATAGTATGTCGTCTGAAAATCGGTCAAAAACATCATAGTATAGTATGTCGTCCAAAATCGGTCCAAAACGTCATAGTGTAGTATGTCGTCCAAAATCGGTCAAAAACGTCATAGTGTAGTATGTCGTCCGAAATCGGTCAAAAACGTCATAGTATAGTATGTCGTCCAAAATCGGTCAAAAACGTCATAGTTTAGTATGTCGTCCAAAATCGGTCAAATAAGTCATAGTATAGTATGTCGTCCAAAATCGGTCAAAAATGTCATAGTATAGTATGTCGTCCAAAATCGGTAAAAAACGTCATAGTCGTTTTTAGTCGTATGTCGTCCAAAATCGGTCCAAAACGTCATAGTATAGTATGTCGTCCGAAATCGGTCAAAAAAGTCATCGTATAGTATGTCGTCCAAAATCGGTCAAAAATGTCATAGTAAAGTATGTCGTCCAAAATCGGTAAAAAACGTCATAGTATAGTATGTCGTCCAAAATCGGTCCAAAACAACGTAGTATAGTATGTCGTCCAAAATCGGTCCAAAACGTCATAGTATAGTATGTCGTCCAAAATCGGTCAAAAACGTCATAGTATAGTATGTCGTCCAAAATCAGTGAAACAGTCATAGTATAGTATGTCGTCTGAAATCAGTCCAAAACGTCATGGTATCGTATGTCGTCCAAAATCGGTCGAAAATGTCATAGTATAGTATGTCGTCCAAAATCGGTCCAAAATCTGTCCAAAATGTCATTGTATAGTATGTCGTCTGAAAATCGGTCAAAAACGTCATAGTACAGTATGTCGTCCAAAATTGGTCCAAAACGTCATAGTATAGCATGTCATTCAAAATCAGTCGAAAAGTCATAGTATAGTATGTCGTCCAAAATCAGTCAAAAAAGTCATAGTATAGTATGTCGTCCAAAATCGGTCCAAAACGTCATAGTATAGTATGTCGTCCAAAATCGGTCAAAAACGTCATAGTATAGTATGTCGTCCAAAATCGGTCAAAAACGTCATAGTATAGTATGTCGTCCAAAATCGGTCAAAAAAGTCATAGTATAGTAGGTCGTCCAAAATCGGTCAAAAATGTCATAGTATAGTATGTCGTCCAAAAACAGTGAAAAAAGTCATAGTCGTTTTTAGTCGTATGTCGTCCAAAATCGGTCCAAAACGTCATAGTATAGTATGTCGTCCGAAATCGGTCAAAAAAGTCATCGTATAGTATGTCGTCCAAAATCGGTCAAAAATGTCATAGTAAAGTATGTCGTCCAAAATCGGTAAAAAACGTCATAGTATAGTATGTCGTCCAAAATCGGTCCAAAACAACGTAGTATAGTATGTCGTCCAAAATCGGTCCAAAACGTCATAGTATAGTATGTCGTCCAAAATCGGTCAAAAACGTCATAGTATAGTATGTCGTCCAAAATCAGTGAAACAGTCATAGTATAGTATGTCGTCTGAAATCAGTCCAAAACGTCATGGTATCGTATGTCGTCCAAAATCGGTCGAAAATGTCATAGTATAGTATGTCGTCCAAAATCGGTCCAAAATCTGTCCAAAATGTCATTGTATAGTATGTCGTCTGAAAATCGGTCAAAAACGTCATAGTACAGTATGTCGTCCAAAATTGGTCCAAAACGTCATAGTATAGCATGTCATTCAAAATCAGTCGAAAAGTCATAGTATAGTATGTCGTCCAAAATCAGTCAAAAAAGTCATAGTATAGTATGTCGTCCAAAATCGGTCCAAAACGTCATAGTATAGTATGTCGTCCAAAATCGGTCAAAAACGTCATAGTATAGTATGTCGTCCAAAATCGGTCAAAAACGTCATAGTATAGTATGTCGTCCAAAATCGGTCAAAAAAGTCATAGTATAGTAGGTCGTCCAAAATCGGTCAAAAATGTCATAGTATAGTATGTCGTCCAAAAACAGTGAAAAAAGTCATAGTATAGTATGTCGTCCAAAAACGGTCAAAAAAGTCATAGTATAGTATGTCGTCCAAAATCTGTCAAAAACGTCATAGTATAGTATGTCGTCCAAAATCATTCAAACAGTCATAGTATAGTATGTCGTCCAAAATCGGTCCAAAATGTCATAGTATAATATGTCGTCCAAAATCAGTCAAAAACGTCATAGTATATCGTATGTCGTCCAAAATGAGACAAAGAAGTCATAGTTGAGTGACAGCTCTTGCAAGGCATTCTAGTCAGAACTCCCTAGCAAACATCTACTAGAAAATTCAGCGGCGAAATTTTGATCGTGCCTGCTTCTTGGTGCTGATTTTTTGAACCTTTAAAACTAAAGTATTTAGACCAGGGGTGTCCAAATGTTTGTTTAACGAGGGCCCGATTTGATCTGTGAAGATGTTCGGGGGCCAACGGTCACTTCACACCTTTTTTTATCAGTAACTTTTACATACGAATGCACAGTTTAATTAATATAACATTTTCATTGTCACAATTATCATTTTTAAATGTCAATGTAAACCAGGAGCAGGAGTGGAAAAAGCATAAAAGTTCTGATCACCACAGGTTGGTTTCAAACACAAGAATCATGTTCCAAATTTTAGCTCTTTACAAGCTGAGCTAATGGAGGCTACATATCACAGAGGCCGATTTTTGTACAAGTCCCTCATGGCCCGTTATGCAGCAAACTTTTGGGTGGAAGAGGAATAAGAAGAAGAAGAGACGCGCTGAAGAATAACAAGAGATGTATGCCTTGCAGCAGCAGGCACTATTTCCAAGGACAGGTCAGTTATTCACCACCACTTTAATTATGTGCGTTAGCCATAAACATAATTGAGAATTTCGCAATTTCCAAAACGCAATCTGCTAATCTCAGATTCATCCAGATCCTCACTGTTAAAGGGGAGTTACCTTTGTATTTGTTATTTGTGGCATACACAACTTGTCAGGACCAGTTATGGTAACTGGTAGCTATGGTAGCTATGGCTAATGGAGACCAAAACCTGGTCCCAATGAGGCAGAACCTCATTTCAGAGGTTAAGGTTCAGCTTTGTTCTAAACGAATGGAAGTAAATACAGTGTCCTAAGAAGGATAGGATTTGCAGACCTGTGTGTACGTCGTGTGCGTTCTAGAGAGAACTCGTCGGGCGTTAAATGTCACGTAAATGCCACGACTGTCACACCTGTTTTTGTCCGGGGCAAAACCGCCTGCCACAGCTGCTTTCAACTATATCCAGGTCTCATTACCTCATTACCTGGATGCTTATTTTTCTATTCCAATACAAATGGGGAGGATAGTGCTGCTACAGAAACACACAAAACAAACAAATATATCTTCCTTTCTTTCTTTCTTTCTTACTTTCTATCTTTCAAGCTCCCCGTGCAGAAGTAGACATTTTAGGAAACGCCTCCTGCTGTGTTCTCTGTGAAAACTATGTCTGAAACCTGAGTAACAGTAAAAGTGAGAGTCATTTTTACAAATAATAATTAGAGCAGTTTTTTTTTACTCGTGGCAGTCAACAGTCATATTAATAGTCATGACATCGGCATCACCCTTGAACTTCCTTCCCCTCAGCTGGGTCTGATATATAGGGAGGTGTGAAGTGACTCCTCACACACACACACACACACACTGAGCCTTGAATGAGTGTGTTGACAAAATGTGAATGAAGAGAAGGAGAAAGAAGTGTATTCAAATTGACAAATTGAATCTGTCGCTGTTTGGCAAAACACTGAGCGAGAAAAGGATACATGAGTGTCTCTTCTTTTTAAAATGTGTGATATCTCATGGTGAGACAAAGCGCTTCAGGAAAAGTGTGGCCTTCACAAATCACAAAGGATGTTCTTGTTCTTGTCGTTTGTGTGGTAAACTTCTGCTTCAAAAAACAGAAACAGAACAATGCTTACAAAAGTACACGTAAAAGGTGTTTTCTAAAGGCCCAGGTATAACCCTGGTATACTCACACGTCGGGGTCCTGTAGTATCTGACTTCACCATCGGGTGGCGGTAGAAGTCTGGACGCAGGGAATAGGACGCATTCCTACCAAAGAAGAAGAGAACGATACTACAGCTCCCTCCCTCCCGAAATGTTTTTTTTTCTTCTGCTTGATGAGCGGGCGGAAATTTAGTTGACCACGCTACTTGCTGTCAACGCGCACCAACGCGATCTTTGCGTGCCGTTCTTTTGGAACCGCACCATTAGTTCTTGAGGTAATGAAAATTTTATTTCATCGGGGAATGCCAGTATTTTTCCACCTGGGTCCTAAGATTATAAATGTGGGTGTGTACGGGGCTTAATACTCCACCTACCATTGAGGCGGAAATTTAGTTGACCACGCGCACCCTACGTGGTGTCAACGCGCACCCTACGCGATCTTTGCGCGCCGTTCTTTTGGAACCGCGCCATTGGTTCTTGAGGTAATGAAAATTTTATTTCATTGGGGAATTCCAGTATTTTTCCACCTGGGTCCTAAGATTATAAATGTGGGTGTGTACGGGGCTTAATACTCCACCTACCATTGAGGCGGAAATTTAGTTGACCACGCGCACCCTACGTGGTGTCAACGCGCACCCTACGCGATCTTTGCGTGCCGTTCTTTTGGAACCGCGCCATTGGTTCTTGAGGTAATGAAAATTTTATTTCATTGGGGAATTCCAGTATTTTTCCACGTGGGTCCTACGATTATAAATGTGGGTGTGTACGGGGCTTAATACTCCACCTACCATTGAGGCGGAAATTTAGTTGACCATGCACACCCGACGTGCTGTCAACGCGCACCAACGCGATCTTTGCGTGCCGTTCTTTTGGAACCGCACCATTAGTTCTTGAGGTAATGAAAATTTTATTTCATCGGGGAATGCCAGTATTTTTCCACCTGGGTCCTAAGATTATAAATGTGGGTGTGTACGGGGCTTAATACTCCACCTACCATTGAGGCGGAAATTTAGTTGACCACGCGCACCCTACGTGGTGTCAACGCGCACCCTACGCGATCTTTGCGTGCCGTTCTTTTGGAACCGCGCCATTGGTTCTTGAGGTAATGAAAATTTTATTTCATTGGGGAATTCCAGTATTTTTCCACGTGGGTCCTACGATTATAAATGTGGGTGTGTACGGGGCTTAATACTCCACCTACCATTGAGGCGGAAATTTAGTTGACGACGCACACCCGACGTGCTGTCAACGTGCACCCTACGCGATCTTTGCATGCCGTTCTTTTGGAACCGCGCCATTGGTTCTTGAGGTAATGAAAATTTTATTTCATTGGGGAATTCCAGTATTTTTCCACGTGGGTCCTAAGATTATAAATGTGGGCGTGTACAGGGCTTAATACTCCACCTACCATTGAGGCGGAAATTTAGTTGACCACGCGCACCCTACGTGCTGTCAACGCGCACCCTACGCGATCTTTGCGTGCCGTTCTTTTGGAACCGCGCCATGGTTCTTGAGGGTATTCCAGTATTTTTCCACCTGGGTCCTAAGATTATAAATGTGGGTGTGTACGTGAATAGTACTTTCATACAACATTAAATTTAATAGTCAGTCCAGTAGATCGCTAACCCTAACCCACAGTGCAATCTTATAGCGATATTCTGAGTTATATCCATAAAAAGTGCTTGTTTTCGCCAATAAATGGCTTAGATTGTTATGGTAAGCAAGGGCATACGGTTTGTTGTGGGGACTGGTGGGGACAAACACACGTTTGTGTAGTATATTCAATTTTTTGAAAAAAAACAACTCAAAAATACACACATACTGGACCTTTTAAAACATGCATTAGTGATGGCACTTGTCCTTGAAGGGTGACAGGAGGGCTAAAGCTAACATCAGCTGACAATGGGCAGGCTGACATATAGAGACAAACATTCACACTCGTTCTTCACACCTACTGGCAGTTTAATGTCTCCAGTCAACCAAACCTGCATGTCTTTGGTCTCCAAAGTATCTGAAGAAAACCCTCTCAGGGTCGAACAGAAAATGTCACGCAGAAAAAGCCCTGATGTGCAGGTGCAAAGTGAGAATCCTAACCACAGACAATGTCCATACATTTTTTTTTCAACAACAGACCATGGATGAAAAAATGGATGCAGTCTTTCGGTTTTCCCAAGGACACCAAAGCAGAGGTATACATATATTGAGTAGCCACTAGGGGGCGAGTCCTCGAGTTGTGAAGAGTAGTCTGTTTGACTGGAAGCCAAATTACCACATGATGTAAATATTTTCCTGCTGAGTTGATCGTCTTAATCACGGGTTTGGAGTCAGTAAAAATCAGATTCGTATGGTTGTGGTCATGACCAGGTTCCCATTTGGTGTCTAAGGTTCTGATAAATTTACCATTGACAGTGGTTGTAAGTAAGTAAATAGATCTCAACCTTCTTCAGGTGGTGTCATCAGTCACAGTTGAACTCTAATTATCCATTAAAACCAACCAGTTATACTTCTGCAAATGTTTATTGCCTATTGTTGTATGTTGAGCTGAGTCAGCTGTCAAAAACAGTTTTGTCTTATGTTGGTTTTTACAAGGCTCAGCCTTAAGATCGCAGTCATAACTCGTTTAACTTAATTTTTTTATAACCATTCAGACTGTGATAAAAGGCGGGTTGGCAAACCCATCAGGATTTGCACAGTTAAAATAAAACCAGATCAGTATCATGTAATAACATGATTGTTAGAACAACATAAATTATAAGAACTATTTGTACAGTATAAGATGGATTCATAGATTAGGTTTAATTAAACATATATTCATAGGTTTATTGTTCTAACAGCAAACATATCAGGTTATCATGTCTCATGGGTCGTATTTTACAGATTAACATGTGCTTATGTGCCTTTATTTTCATCACAGATGACACCATGAGCATTTCCCCTATTTTATTTCCTCTTTTTTGTGACGTTAGATTACATTTATAACTAGACAATAAGTCATTCTCGATGAATATCAGATCCTGTTTCTTCATAAACATCTCAAATGATTGACCACTTGCATTATTTGGCAACAAAGTAAATAGACAAAGTCCCCAAGATGACAAAGTGTATAACCTATAAACTCTATTTGTGGTCCAATTCAATCCCAATCAAAAAGCACAAAAGCATAAAGCATAAAAGCAGAGACTCTTATCAGTCTTTATTTGATCACAGTGTTTTCGCCCAGTTCTCCACCATAAAGGTCACAGAGCACCATGTGTTCTGTACACTCTGTTCCATATGTTGGGTTTTAAAGCAGAAAAAAATTAAAGCACTGCAATGCATGCTGTGTAACAAAAGTGCACTATCTATCTATCCATCTAGATTTATTTAGCATAATAAATATGTTATTACTGTATCGTTCCATATCAAATCAAGGACTTTTATTTTGAAATTCTGTGGAATATGATCATGATTATGTTTATTGTGATATCATGGCACAATATTGTGCTATAATTTTAAGCTCATGTTGTTGGTTTTTCCCACTTTTTTCCCAGTAGACAGAAAACAGTTGCACTTATCACAACAAAGACACACAGAATCATGGTCTTTAGCATTTTACTGGTAATTAAAGCTTAAAGTAGGCTGTAGTATCTGATTAAGTTTATTCATTTATTATTTTTTTGCAGTGTAGTACTGCGTCAGGTGCCAAATGGTCACTAGACGATGAGGGTGACCCCCCCACACACACACACACCCTAGTGACTGTTACATACATACAGTAAATGCCACCAGTTCTGCACCAAAGAATCGAATATCATTGTTCAATGTCAACCATGAAAGGGCAGATTATACCTTTATTATACTGGACTGGACACGTTATCACACACTGAGACATTAATAAAGAGTACTGTCATTCAAGTGTGACATTTGCATGGCCAAAAACTCTGATTTGCATACTATTATATACTATTATTTGTTGTTAACACTCAATAAATCCACATACGACATTCACCATGGCTTCAAACTTCCTTGCCTGAACAGCCTTTTTCACAGTCCAGTGTGCTCCTCTGTGGGATTTGCTCTTGTTCGGGCGTCTCCTCTTCGTCCTGCAGCTCCCACACAAACTCTAAAGCGCAGTCCTGCATCTTGGCCCTGAAGACGCTCTCGAAATATTGATTCTGGTCCTCTGTGAACATGTTTTTCCAGTCGCCAGTCTTACCTGAATTGCAGAGGAAGAAAACAGGAAGTGAAACACTACATGTCAATCAATACATATGAACGTCTAAATATTATTTACGTTATTGGATTTTGCATATTTGTACATCATAAACAAGATTTTAGATTTTCCTGCCATACATTATATGAAATGATTGATTTTACTGTCATGCCTGTATTATTTATTATGAAGCTACAGCCAGCAGTTTCCTTTACATAAAAACTATAGAATTAATGTATTCATCATCAGTACATGTGGGCTCAACAGACACAGATATATAAGGTCCATGGTCCCAGTAGACCCCTGTAGACCATAATATTTAAGTATTTAACACTGAAACTTTGGGACAAACTTTCATTAGACATAAGATTTAAAAAATGAAGGTGTTATATGAATAAAGTTGATTTAATTACAATAGAAGAAACAAAAGCTGTGTCCAACCCTGTTCTTGAAAACAAGAGTAATGAAATGATCCCCTTTTGGTCAGATTTATATGATCAGCCACACTGAATTCTGAATGAATAAGCTTTCCCGTAAATGTGACCTGTGAACGCATCGAAGAATATATTCTGATATTATATCAGAATAAAGTTCTCAGTGTCACTGAATCATTAGAATCAGTTCATTAAAAAGATTTGTTCAGTACTTCTTCCATGACCAGAGCACAGAGGGTTAGGGTCAGCAGTGCTGTCGCTAAATACGCCAGACTCCTCTGTTAAATATTACGATTTAAGACATTTCCCTGGTAATTGTTGGAGATTAACCCACGGTTTTTAGTTCAGTTCGGCATTGTTCGGCTTGATTCGGACGTCTCTTCTTGTGACGACACTGACCAATTAGTGGCTGGCAGTCTGGTGACGTCACAAAAAAGTCATAAAGTGGTGGACATTGGATAAACTAATGTATAATTTCAATTTTCAACCAAATAGTCTGTTAAATTTCCTCTTGTAAAGCCCTGACTTGCAGTACTTTTTAGGTTAGTAGCACATTCTAATCTTAATTGTTTTATATATATTTGAATTAGACATTATGAGACATAATTTGGTTCATCTGCATAGGCCTCACCCTTCCTCATGAAAGAGCCTTTGCTGTGGTCCATTATGTTTTCAGAGATGAGAGTGTAGTTGACCATCTTGTTATTCTTCATGCTGCTGAAGCTGCAGTGTTGCACACAACTCTTGACCTCGTCCTCCGCTAGGGGGCACTGTAGGAAAGAGCTGAGCCTCCTTATGGTGCCGGGTAGGTCCTGAGCGCAGAATGAAGACCATAATAATGTTAGTTTGTGGACATATGCTGCGACAAGAAAAGTTAAATCACTTGTTTTGTACCATTAACATCTCTTCATAGGTGATGTGAAGAAAGTTGTCCATAACTGCCATGTGACTGGTCCATCCCTTAATATGGTCAAACCAGGACCCATAAGAGACTGAAAGAAAAAAGGTTTTAAAAGTGATTTTGATCTAATTACACTTACAGCTGCAAATAATTAACTAAGGAGGTGGAAACGGGGTGGAAACTATATTTTCCTCATGGACTCACGCGTGCCCTTGAGGAATTTATTTAGAAACTCTGGAAACGTGCCAGCCTCAGGAAGGAAGTTTGCCATTTTGTGGAAGTGGTAAAAGGAAACCACAGCATCTTTAGGGTTTCTGCTCACATATATGACCTGTGAGATGAAACAGAGCCACAATGTCAGTTTGAATGATAACTTCACCATATCATCGCACAGCCTCTACTAAAGGGCCATAATAGGTTGTTTGCATGGCAAACACAATTAAGTCCCGCGGTTGACATCACAGACACGACAAAACAGGGAAAAAAAATTAAAACACTATGTAAAACTTTAATTTACAAACATAAAACACAAAAAGAGTCACAACACACACAAGAGGTGAGAGCCAAAAAGAGAAGAGATGAGTTTTAGAAACAGGAAGTGAAGTGACTTTTCAAATATGTGTATAAGTGGCAAACCATTTCACAATTTGTGAAGCTTATCAGCTGATCTCAGAGACCGTGAGAAGTTTACAGCTGGAGTAAAGTCAGAGAGGTAAGGCGGGCCATTTTGACGCGTGTACACAAACAATAATAACTTTAAATGGATCCTCTAGTGCGTTGGGCGCCAGTGTCATGTCTGGCAGTTCTTATCAAAAGGCGTGCAGCAGCATTCTGTTGCAACATTGTGCTAGTAAAGCGAGACGAAGGAAAACAGTTTGGAGTACGATTATTTGTATGGTTAAAAAAAACTAGTAGTTCAGTAATGAACCACTTTTCTAATATACAGTTCTAGCACTACTCGGTTCAACTCTTATTTCTTGCTTTTCCATTGGAGATAGAACCTGGTACCTGGTCGACTGGAATCGAATAGTGCTAGAAAAGCGCCATCATTTGATGGGTTAAACATCTTGCCCCGCCTACCCCTGTGCTGCCACATCTGTACACACAAATGCTCCCGCATACAAATTCATTTACATCGCAAAAAAACAAACGGAGGCAGAATAGTAACATTAAAAAACTGTGCTGACAACAACGCCGTGGTTCCAAAGTCACATCGACACATAATTCTGACCTTAGCTTTGGAGCCCTGGAGGGCAGGGCCGAGTAGCTGATGAGGCAGGTGTGTGGTGATCACTCGCGGTGTGCTGGTTGAGGCTTCTAGTATGGCGGCACTGTAGAATTGTTCCAGCCAGGGAGCCCTGGCCCAGTTTGGCACAGTTTGGTTAATGTGCGCGTCTCCTCTGTGGGACATGAGACTCACTATTCCCTGCATCCATGTGGTACCTGTTGAGGGAAAACAGAAACATCTGTGAGCGAACTCTCATTAAAATAATTCACAAAAAAAAGGTTCTTAGTCAGGTTCTAGTTTAACAACACATTTAGACGGCAAATTAGTCATGAGGATTATTGTATTACACTCAAAAACACTGCAGGTGTCAGACGGTCGAATGAATTCTCCTCTCCATAGTTACCTGACTTTGGATAAGAGACGATGAGAATATCCGTGTCCTGAAACAGAAAGCTGACGGCACGTTGCAACGACTCCTGTGTGTGCAGGTGTCCAGGAAATAAAATATCATGAAATGTCTCCTGAACATCCAACCGGGCCATGTCTAACCTCAGTATAAGTTTACAGTGTATTACTGTCTGTCTCTGTTTTAGCCTCCTGTTGTTTTTCTGTCTACCTTCCTGTGCCTCTGCCTGTTGGTGTCTGTCTCTCTGACCGATGTCTCCGTGGTCAGTTGTGGGCGGATGAAGTCATGACACCATGACACTCGTCAGCTGCACCTAAAGAGGAAATGACAATGTGGCTCGTAAGTCTGTGGGATGTGTTTGTTGCAATGCTGCTTGCTAAACATCACATGCATCATCGTAGAAATGAGCACAACGGAAACAACGGATCATTTAGCAATTAGCCTGTGACCTGCAGAGTGAGTTATCTGATGTTAGCAGCGTTTTGGTGACAGAAGAGTGGAGTGTTACACTTTAAATGGCTTGTGTGCAGATACATAACCCCATAATAATAATAATAATCCTTATGTACTTTATGTATCAGATGTGGTTGAGAAGAAGGTTCCCTGCCTTTGGAGCTACATTGAAATTCATATATCCTGGAAGACAGTTGTACAATATTATTTATATTATTATGTTATATTATTATATTATCAAGAGTTTATTCTGAATTAGGAATATTGTGTTGCTAAGTGTTGCAACTTAGTGGAAGATCAACAAGTAATATTCTTTAATACATAAATTAACTGTATGTTACCCAGTATTATTAGTATACATGAGTTATACACTTTTTATGTTAACTGACTTTGGTTAATGTCTTTTTTTTAGGAAGTAGCAGACAGAACGTAGTTGCCTTCTTGAACAGCAGTAGCAAAAAGGATGGAGTTATGCAGAGCACACGTTAAGTAGGGCAGAGTGCAGAGAGCTGCACAGGAAATATAACCACAGTGGACTGATCATATCAAAAGTTATATAGAGGAAAGAGCAACAGGTTGATAATACCAGAAAGGAAACTTTGACAGAGCTTTGATTTGCAGTGTCATCTTAAAACATGTGAAGTGGAGAGATGCTCAGTGTGATTGTTTGAGCAAAGGGTGTGCCACACGGATCCATTGTGGGCCCAGTCCCTTTCACTATATTTATGACATTATTCCGTCTGGAATAATGAACGGTTGGAATAGTCGCATCCTTATGCTGATGACACCGACATATTATTGCAAATCTAAAAGTAAGGAGAACTTACAGTTGTCTTTTAATGCACCGTATTAGTATTAACCTTGTACTCATACAAGTAAAACTACATTTATGTTGTTTGTTTTGCTTCTTCAAGATCAAAAATATAGAAATAGTTTTCTGTCTATCACTATTATTAATGGATCACCTTATCATCCTAACAGATCACTTTGGTGCCAACATACGGGCTTACTTGCAGAATAAGACGCAGAGCCTTCAGTTACTAGGCTCCTCTCCGGTGGAACCAGCTCCCAGTGACAGTTTGAGAGGCGGACACTCTCTCTGTATTTAAATTTAGACTTTAAACCTTCCTTTTTGATAAAGCTTATAGTTAGAGCTGGCTCAGGGAAACCTGAACCATCTCTTAGCTAGAATGCTAGGGATGAATATGACTTTTACATTACATTACATGTCATTTAGCAGACTTACAAAGGAATTGAATACAATCAGCCAGGGGTGGAGTCAAACTTGCGACCATGCTGTCTTTCGCACACAGGGTACCGGTCTTAACCACTGAGCCACTCCACCTCTCCACCCCATGGCTTCATTATATGTCATTAACCTTGTTCTTTCCGCCCTAGTTTGTGTATTTCCTTCCTTCCGTCCACTCACTCTCTCTCTCTCCTCTCTTCTATAAACTTTATTTATAAAGCGCTTTAAGCAGCTGAGACAAAGTGCTGTACATGAAAAGAAATAAAACAAAAAGTGAAAAGAAATAAAACAAAAAGTAAAACAATAAAAATACTAAAACAATAAAAACAACAAAAATGTTAAAACAATAAAGATATTAAGAGAATAAAAACAATAAAACACTAAAAACAAGAGCAGAGTCTCATGCTGAGTTGAAAGCCAAGGAATAAAAATGGGTTTTAAGATGAGTTTTAAAAATGGACAGTGAGGGGGCTTGTCTGATGTGGAGCGGGAGGACGTTCCAAAGTTTGGGACCGGCAATGGAAAAGGCTCTTTCCCCTCTGAGCTTCCGCTTAGACCTCGGTACCTCCAGGAGCAGCTGGTCAGCTGACCTGAGACACCGAGCAGGAGCGTAGGGACGGAGAAGCTCAGAGAGGTAAAACATGTCATCACTGACTCAGAACTGTTTTGTCTAAACCTATAACTTAATACAATTGTAGTGTATCTGCTCTTGGTCTCTTTCTTCTGTCTCTACCTCTGTCCCCCATTTTTCCTTTCACCACAACCTGTCTTGGCAGATGGCCGCACATCTTTGAGTCCGGTTCTGTCCGAGATTTTCCTGTTAAAGGGAGTTGTTTCTCTCCACAGATGCAACAAATTAACCTTTTTACTAATTCTGGTGCACGGTGATATCATTTATAGACATGCTGATTAGATTTTATTTTCTACTCAGCGCTGACATTCATTAGAGCTGACTGCGACACCTGTCTCAATGCTCTGCCATGACCTCCTCGGGAGAATAAAAACAAGTGATGGTGCTCAGGTGCCAAGTCATCAAGGTTCACACAGTGAGAAACAAGATGCAGGTGGGAAAAAAATACACAGTGGAAAATACTCAAAGAAAAAACACAAGCAGAGTTCTTCATTAACCCTTAGTGCTCATGCTTTTTTCCATTACTATGTTAAAACGTACAGTATATAGAGAGGCTATAAGAATAGCAATATAGAGTGTCTTATATCCTTTCTTTTTTTACACAATCTGATGAAACATTTTCTTTTTCACACCTGAGCAAAACATCCTCAAAATGCTCAAAATCGGATTGAAATTGGGAAATTTGGAAATACGTCACAGTTCAAAGTTCACTTGGAACAAAAAGAAAAGAAAATCTTTTTTGTGATTTCTGCACAGTCACTGCTACTTTACGTTACTACTAAAAGTGCAATATTAAATGATTTATAACTTTTCATAACCACATTGTTTTTTTTAAAGTTAGAATGTGTGACCTATAAACACACACCCCAATCCCCAGGATGTCCATATAAGGAGTTGTGTATTTCTCTCACTGCAGCCCCACATTGTATTGTTTTGGTTCTGAACTGTTTCCAGCTGCAGAAGACAGATAATTCTGTTTGGATAAGCCCACAATACACACAGCAAACAGTCCACAGTTTGTGAGGAAACTGCTGATTGGACGTGTTTCTGAGAGAGAAAAACATGCAATGTTTATTTTAACAATGTAGTGAAGCAACTGTCAGAGTGACTCTTTTTAATGTGATGAACAGGAACTTTTTAAATCCAGGCAAAATGTACAATCTCAATTTAACTTCAACTTCGGACTTACTAAGTCAATTTCTATTATTATTATAGTATAAAATAAGAATTATAACAATCATATTTTGACACAGTGTGGGTGTGGCACCCGGATATTTCTTCTAAAGATGATTTTCAGTAGTGGATTAATACTCTTTTTTTCACATTTGACAGTAAAGCAAAAGCAAATATTTGGGCAGCAGTGTGACTAATCGTTGTGGTCTCATGCACATGCACAGTACAAACTCGTTTGACAGTTACATGTTTAACAGCATGAGCGACAAAGAGACACACATTGTAAATATGTGCACTTTAACTGTACAATGCTAAAATTGAGAGAAAATATCTTTAAGATTCACGGTCGAGTGGACGAAAAAACTCGGCGATAATAAAGTGAACTTTAGAAAAGCACTTGCTTTTCATACATTTTACATTATACATTAACCAGCATTTATTAGTTAACTACTGTGGAGATTTCAAGGGTGTTGGAGCTACTCTGATGGTTTTATTGGCGCTGATGCTGTAAAGAAAAACCGACACAAGGAGGAGTAACATGCTGATGTTTGGTTAAAGGCACATTAGGAAGGGAAAAGAAGAGGCGATTAGAGTCAGATATAGCACGGAGACACAAACAAACTCTTAAAAACCGGCCAACCAGAGAGAACTCTGTTTACATGTGTGTTTTGTAGAAGTTGAGAAGAAACGCTGTAATCATAGCTTACGAGTGCAGGGGTCACAAAATGCTGTACAGGGTTTTCTTGGCTGTGCATTTTGCTGCGTGGATCAGCTCCTGTGTCTTCACCTCTGCTGAGGATCCACACATGACCAGAGCTCTGAAGCTCATGTCTGAGACGCCGCTCATTGACGGGTAAGTGGAAATGTGGAGCGTACTATGGATAATGTGGAGCCTGTGTGACGCTTTTAACGGTGGTGTAGCTGCAGCACGACAGCACTATAATTATAACATGATCTCAGGCAAAAAGCTTTGTGTGTGTTTTCTTTCAAAACTCGAGAGTAATGGCGTCTGCGTGTGTGCTGAGAAGCTCTGCTCCTGCTCAGAAGTGTCTGGCACCGGCAGCTTCAAAGGGAGTAGAGGTTTATGTGCGGCACTTTTCCCACACATCACCATATAAAAACAGGCCCAAACTAAAAGTTACAGGGAAACACGTAAACACCAGATGTGGGGGGGTGAATCTGGACATTTCAACGGCACTTTCTCTGCTATGATTCAGTCTCTAATTCATTTGTTTTGTATTCCTCCCCAGCTTTTCACATCTGCGTAACGGCTTATTTAATCACTGTAGTCAATGTCAAGAGGTTCGTCCTAATAAATACATTTTACAATAAAAAAAATAAGTGTTTTCAAAATGTGTTTATCTCAGGTGAAAAGAAATTCAACATTAGTCATCATTCATTGTCTCAATATTTATCCCTCAGTCTCAAGGCCGAACAGGATTACAATAACACTAATTGCACTAATTGATAATATATTGTGTTTAAGAGGAAAATAGAAAGTGGAGGAATTATACTAAATATATGCATTCTGAATTTTGGGAATCTGATGATCTGCCCGTTTTTGTAACGGGCAGAAAATTAATCAAATGACCAAATCAGACATTATTGTCCACAATTACTTCCCGAAAAGAACATTCCTCCATAATAAAGAAAGTAAAAAGTAAAAATTATACAAAATGTCAATAGAAAAATCGATGATATAAATAATTAGTATAGAAATAAATTCAATAAAATGAATTTAAATAAATAAACATCCACAAGGACGTTTTATTTTGTTTATTTTAACCATAAAAGGGCCAGAAAATTTCCTGTGAGTAAGTCCTTTTGCCCATTTTTCCAGAATAACTTTCTACATCTGGCAGTTATTTACAATTTACTGCATCTTAAAATAGTGTATTAACAATTTAAAATGAAGAAAAACAATTGAGTTTTATTGAGAAAAAACACTGTAGTTGTACATGAACACCAGAGTCTACGTGTTCAATTTGAAATGCGAACAGTATAAAACCTATTTAATAAAAACATCTGTTTGAGCTTTTGTCTCAATGTCCAAATAATGGAAACTATGTACAGGCATTTTTCCAACTCTTTCCTCTCTGGTGGCAAAATCCTATTTATGCAGAAACCAGAGCTCTTCTGGGTTTTGAAGAAGAAACAATGCTTTTAACTGAGAACCATGGTGTTGAATAAAGACACAAATGCGTCTCTGTAGGTTTCCTCCCTGTTTGAGTCACGGGAGCTTTGTTACAGTGTGAGACCTTTACCCTGTGATCTTTCAGTCACAACGACTTGCCTTGGCAACTTCGAAAGCAATTCAACAATCAGCTCAACAAAGTGGATCTTAAAACCCTTAACACAACACACACCAACATCCCTAAGATCAAGGATGGACGACTGGGAGCACAGGTATGGAACCGATGGACTGGGAAGTTAATAATTAAAGGGGAACTATCAATGATACATTAACTTCTGAGCACGGGATCTTATCTTGACAGATACTATTGCAGAAGGAACTGCGTCATATTTAAAGATGTTAAATTTAGAAAAATGTTTTGCAAACATTCATTCATTCATTCATCTTCTACCGCGGCACACCCTGGACAGGACACGCCTGTGCATTGCAGGACCAACACATAGACAAACTATTCACTCCCACTCTCTCATTCACAACTACATTTTCTATATTTAGAATGTTCAATTAATCTCTGCATGTTTTTGGACTGGGGGAGGAAACTGGAGAACCTGGAGAAAAAGGGCTTTTTGTTGAAAGGCTAACCACTACTCCACCGTGTGACCCACATTTGAGCATGTAAACCCAAATCCTCCATTAATCTGACATGTGCATATCAGATTCAGGACTACGCCGTTTTTTCAGGGTCTGTTTAAACGAGATTTTATGTGTGGGAATGAGTTTTTCTGAGTGAAAGAGATAGCAGAGAAGCTTCCCATCTTGATCGTTGAATTGAAAGCAAAGATGTCCCAGTTGTTCAGTTTAAACCAGTTTAAACTGTTTGTTTAAACTGGATTGTTATTAGTTTGTCGACTTTGACTTTGCACAACTTGTTGTTGCGCAGTCGGTCAGAGGGAAAGAACACAGTCAGGCAGGCCATCTGGGCAGGAGGTATAGTGGGCTACATGATCCTCCTGGAGCTTCTCCTCTATGGAAGCGTAACGCAAAAAATCTCGTAAAAACAGACCCCAAAAAAAATCCCATAAAACAGACCAGAGAAAAAGTAAAAACAGACCCGAAAAAAATCTCTCATAAAAACAGACCCTGAAGAAAAAGTATTGTAAAAACAGACCCTGAAAAACAAATCTTGTAAAAACAGACCCTGAAAAACAAATATTGTAAAAACAGACCCCGAAAAACAAATCTCATAAAAACAGACCCCGAAAAACAAATCTCGTAAAAAAAATCTTGTAAAACAGACCCAAAAAAATCACATAAAAACAGACCCCGAAAAAAAAGTATTGCAAAAACAGACCCTGAAAAACAAATGTCGTAAAAACAGACCCCGAAAAACAAATCTTGTAAAACAGACCTAAAAATCTCTCATAAAAACAGACCCCGAAAAAAAAGTATTGTAAAAACAGACCCTGAAAAACAAATCTCGTGAAAAAAATCTTGTAAAACAGACCCAAAAAAATCTCATAAAAACAGAACCCCCCCCCCCCCCCCCAAAAAAAAAGATTCGTGAACAGACCCGAAAAAAATCGCATAAAAACAGAGCCTTTTTAAAAATTTTACATGAATACAAAACATTCCGTATATTGAAGATATAAAAATAAATGTGTAAAATATCATTGCTGCTTTGTAAAGCTCAGTGATAAAGCACGCTGTCTACCAACCCAACTCATCCACCCTCTTGTTCCTCTCTCAGTTCTGGTCGGCCTATGTTCCCTGTGACACTCAGTACAAAGACGCAGTGAGACAAACACTGGAGCAGATCGAAGTGGTTCACAGGATCTGCAAAGAATACCCGCAATTCTTCGAGTTTGCCGTCAGTAGCGGAGGTGAGACGTTCAGATGTAATGTTGCAGACTTCAGTACTTCATACTTGCCTCTGTCTGCAATAGCAGCTGAATCACCTGCCATCCCATGTCTGCACCACACAGACATCCTGAACGCCTTCCGCAAGAATAAGACTGCCAGCCTAATTGGGGTGGAGGGGGGTCACTCCATAGACAGCAGTCTGGCCACCCTGCGCATCATGTACCATCTGGGGGTTCGATACCTCACCCTCACGCACTCCTGCAACACACCGTGGTAAGATCCAGCAGCACATGTGCACAGGAAATAACACACACACACACACACACACACGGTCAGAGTTCATACCACAAAACACACACACAGGTGTACACAGCTACAAAGTGTCATCTCTAACCTTAACCTGAACCGCAATTCCAGTCTTAGTCCTAAACTTAACCAGTTCCTCAGAAATGAGGTTCTGCCGCATTAGGACCAGGTTGTGGTCTCCGTGAGGACTACTGGCCCTGACAAGGTCAGTGTTTATGACAGAAAAGGGTCCTAAAAAAGTGCACACACACAAGGTTAAGATTAAGCATTAACTAGTCATCGTTAAGATCAGGAATAACGCAGATTCCTAAGAAGAGCTGTGCAAACCTGTGTGTGTGTAATTGAGTAATTGTTGTTGCCTATGGTTTATTTATTTTTTTGAATAAGAGATGTCATTTTAAGGTTTGACCTCATTCTTGGTTGACGCAGTGAACATTTTTAAGATATCTGTGTCCTTCATAAGACAGGATAGAGAAGTCATCTCAACCATGTGAGCTTATCCAGATACCTGACACTAAGTTTTTCAAACCATACATCACCTTAAAGTTTTCTCCACTTCAACAAAAAAGTCTTGTAAAAACAGCTCTGGAAAAAAAATCTTGCAAAAACAGACTTGAAAGAAAATCTCATAAAAACAGACCCAAAAAAATCTCGTAAAATCAGACCCAAAAAAAATCTTGTAAAAACATACCCTCATAAAATTGTTGTAAAAACAGACCCGCAAAAAAGTCTTGTAAGAACAGCTCTGAAAAAAAATCTTGCAAAAACAGACTTGAAAGAAAATCTTGCAAAAACAGACCCAAAAAAAGATCTCGTAAAAACATACCCGGAAAAAAAATCTCGGAAAAAACAGAGCCTTTTTAAAAATGATTTTAAGTGAATGCAATGTGCTTCCATACACTGAGGATATAATAAGAAATGTGTAAAATATCATATCATGCTATATTGTAAAGCTCAGTAGTAGAAGACCACATCGCAGGCCCAAAACACATTCAAACCTACAATCAATTTAAGGGTTACGCCCGGTTAAAAAATAAAAATAAATAAATAATACATTTAATTTATACAGCGCTTTTAAAGCTCTCAAAGTCCAAAAACACCTGCCTATTTTTGGACTGTGAGAGGAAACTGGAGAACCAACAAGCACATGGGAAGAACATGCAGACTCCATAGAGAAAGGCTGATCGTCTGAAAGTCACACAAAGTGCTAGGCACTACTTCGCTGTGTGGCCACTGTAATTTATTTTATTTTATTTTATTTTAAAAAGAAAGTAAGGAAAAATGCATGTTTGAGTGCAACACTTGAAAAGGTACTAGAGATAAATATTTCAACATAAACATCTGTGGGATTTTCTGTCGTTATTCACCCTCAAACTGTCAGTTTGGCTCAGTTCCATCCATGAAGTGTCTCAGTGTCACGTTCCGTTAAGCTTGTGTTGTGGAGAGTGTGGTGGTTTCCTGCAGGTGAGCCACCCAATGGAAATCCCAAGGTAGAAATGTGACACCTTGTTGTAAAAGAGTCCAAACCAGAGTTCCATCCACTGATCAGTTTGACTTTGACATTATCAGTGTTTTATTGTGTTTTTTTTTCTTCCTTTTTCTTGTCAGGGCGGATAACTGGCTTGTTGACACAGAATCAGAGCCATCGCAACACAATGGCCTCTCTCCATTTGGCAAGGTCTGTCTATGAGCCGCATTAGGCAACATTTACAAACTTGCATCACAGACTAAAGCCACTTAGAAACACTAGAATTACTCCACTTCTATTATTAACATGTGATGGCATTTTGCCTCTGTCTATTGTGTTCATCCTAGTGTTGATTTTTCATGTTCCATTGATGATTCTCTCTTCATTCGAGTAGCAACTAATTGAGGAAATGAACCGCATGGGGATGCTGATTGACCTGGCTCATGTGACAGTTGCGGTCATGAACCAGGTGCTGGACATGTCCAAAGCTCCCGTCATCTTCAGCCACTCCTCCGCCTACAGTGTCTGTCCACATAAGAGGAACGTCCCCGATGACATTCTCAAGAAAGTTGTGAGTTTATGTGTGTGTTGGTGTTTATACATGTCCAGTTATGGGTCACTCCTATCTTAGACTTAGGTCCGTCTAAGGTCATACTCTCTGGCAGGAGAGATTCACATTGCAGTCAAGTAGCGGGTTCACCCTCTTCTGTCTGTCCTGAGTAGTACACGTGTGGATAGCAGTAGACTTCCTCATATAACTGCAATTTTCAGCACTTAGTGTCTTCGTCATTGACTCTTTTGAGCGAAACGAGTGCCTGGAAAGGGTTGTTGTGCTGTACGTACAGTCAAACTGAGCCTCAAACGGGAGGTGTGCTTACGTTTGTTTGTGAAGGGTCCATACAGACCACCACAGAAATGGGCAGATGATGAAATATGCGTCACATAGAGCCTAGCGGACCTTTGCAGACTAATCATCCACTTGCATGGTTTCTCGCTATGCAGACTATACCTGACTATACCTGTCACTCCAAACTCACCCGCTACATATGGACATGTGGGCATCTTAAGTTTCTATTAACAACAAAATCAACTACTCATCCTTAACTCCCAACGAAAGCCATATTAAACCTCAGTTACATTTACTATCTCTAATATTTGATCATTTTTTTGTGTTTCGTTACATGAAACTGAAAGCGTCTTTTTGGAGAAACTAGGTATGTAGAAAAACACACAGTATTTTTCACATTTTAATGTGAATTTTTAATCTGAAAAACGAACAGATTATGAGTGTCAAATGATGTAGGTCCATTAAAATTCCTGTTGGAATCTAGTTATGAATAAATAGGAATAACTCAAATCTCTACGCAAGAACAGAAGGCTGGATGAGGGTTTGGGGACCCACAGCCCTGAGAATTTGAAACAGGTGTGTTGGAGCGAGGACAGTTATAAAACATGCAGGGCAGTGGGATTGAGAAACCCTGTGCTGGGTCACCAAATGTTACTGACTACTGGTCCTGGATACTTGTTTCCTGCATATTATCTCAGATAAACTGACATAACAAGATAAAACTGTGGTCTTTATGACACCAGGGGCTTAAAAGCAGCTGTGAATCGGCGACTTGTGTCGCCTTGCGCGTTATATAATTATGACAGTTTCCCAGTTCAGGGCAATAAAAAAAGGTTATTGTGCAGCAATGTAAAATAAACAAGATAAACAAAAGTCCAACCAGGAGCCTGCCAACAGATAACAGAGGTCAATACCCTTAGATTATAGAGAGGATAAACGCATCTCTTGGCTCAGGTCCTGTCATTCTGCCTCAATCACATCTCATTCTTCACTTTCTCTGACCAACATTCAGGGTTCGTACAACCTTTTCAAGGTCAAATTCAAGTACTTTTATAACCATAAAATGGCCGGTGAGTGATTGGGCAGTTATTTACAATTTTCTGCGTGTTAAAATAGTGCATTAACAATTTAAAATGAAGAGAAATAAAAAGGTTTCATTTAAAAACTGTAGTTGTACATGAACACCAGATTTTGTGCGTTGAATTTGAAATTTAAACCGTATGAAATATTTTTAAAGTAACATTTGCCGATTTGCCGGCTTCCTGCGACAGCGCGAGTGACATTACCGTAATAACCACATGTTGCCGTTTGACGTGCAACTTCGCAGCTTTCAATTGTGCTCTGAACGACCAAAATATTGTTCTATAAGTCGTGATCAAGTGCACGAGCTGCGTCAAAGCTTCATTTATTCCTCCATCTTATGAACAGACTATTCAGTCAAATATCTGTGTTGTGAAAGTTATTATGGTTCAAGGGTTTTTAAGTGCTTTGTAAAAACACTGAAAACACAAGCATTTTCAAGGACACCAAGCACTTAACCAACCCTAAACATGTCTCTCCAGAAAGCAAAAAATGGGATCGTCATGGTGAACTTCTACAATGACTATGTGACCTGCAGCCACACTGCAAAACTTTCAGACGTCGCTGGTAAATTACTGCTACGATCATGACAGTTATCATTTCCTCAGCACCAACACACCTACCCCAATATTCATGCACTTTAATCTCTGTTTACTGCTGTCACCGTAGATCACTTTGACCACATAAAGAAAGTGGCTGGGGCTGATATCATCGGATTTGGCGGGGATTATGACGGAGTTACCAGGCAAGTATAAGCAGTGCCAACACTAGCTTGAAAGGATTATTTTCAGCTTTTTTGAAAGCCCTGAGCAACATCTGACACCAACATGCACATTTTATAACTAATTTGGATAAGCTGTGGTTATTAAGAACTTTGCTCTAGTGTTTTCATCCTCGCTTTTAGTTGATCTGTGATGAATCAGCTCGACACAACGTTCTGTGTTTGTTGGTACAGCAGTGTTTGTGTGTTACACTTTGACAGTCCAAGAAGTAGAACAGCTACATAACACTTCTCAAGGATGACAGCTGCATACAGTTAGAGACGCAACCATGAAAAGTTAAACCTTTAGCCGTTTAGTACGGCTGCACTGTCGCATTTTAAACACAATCATGAACCCCAATTTTTCCAATATTATAAATACATGCTTCATCAACTGCTGCTGCTGTTCCTGCACCATGCAGCTCCAAGTTTCTTGGACACAGTCTAGACAAGTAACACTACCATTAAAAGACAAATATACATATGAGGTGGTGAAGGAGAACCAGTGCAGGACAAGCTATGGGTACGATGTGGACGTGACGGACGCTGGATGTGTCCCCTCCCTCAGCACTCTGGCCCTGCTGCTCACACTGCTACTGCAGTTCTCTTCAAAGTTTAGACAATAATAAACCCCATTTTTCCAATATTAAAAATACATGCTCCAACAACTGCTGCTGCTGTTCCTGCACCATGCAGCTCCAGGTTTCTTAGACGCAGTCTAGACATGTAAGGCTACCATTAAGAGGCAAATATACTATACATAACTTACCAAAAGTATCGTAGAAACAAAAGAGACAACAGAATTTATGCACTAGAGCTTTAACGTTCAGAGAGGAGATAAAAAGTTATAGACTAGTAAGCGTGGGGACGGTCTAGTCTACATGCCGATGTGTCCTTGGGCAAGACACTTACTGTAAGCCCACGTTGCTCCTGACAGCTGTGCCGGCAGAGTGTGAATGGGTATGAAAGATAAGTGATAGGAAATGTGCTATAAAAGCAGCTTTGAGTGGTCATCAAAATAAATATAAATACAGAACCATTTACCTAGACCTAGAAAGTGAAATCATCCTTCCTGTGTGTCATCCTCTAAGACTACCAGAGGGTTTGGAGGACGTGTCCAAGGTGCCCAACCTCGTGGCTGAGCTGCTGAGAAGAGGATGGACTGATGAGGAGGTCAAAGCTGCTCTGGGAAATAATCTTCTCCGGGTTCTGAAAGAGGCTGAGATGGTAAAGAACAGACATTCACACAGCAATTCTAACCTAAATCAAACCAAACTGCATGTCCATCCATAAAAAAACATTTAAAGAAACATCTTTGCATCTTTATTTTTAGTTTTACACATCAAGATCTGATGATAGAATTTGAACAGTTTCATGCTGCCATTTGTAGCTGTGCAGATTGTCAAGACGGGGCCTTGAGGGTTATCTTCATTTAGATATTGCAATTTACAACACAGTCTAATATAATATTGAGGATAATAAGTTTTGTAAAACATATGAACATAGACCAGACAGGGAAGGTCTGATGCTGCACTTTAAAGCTGGGGCATTAACTCAATAACAATTTATATAAAAGGTCAATACAACAAACATTCAATTCTATTCTGCACTGTTTTCTTAAACTTTCTCACAGGAACAAAACTTAATCTTTAATGATGTGACACTTAATTTCGATAATTGTTGATATTGACCGATTTGAAACGACTTAACCCTGATAACGTTTTTGGCCACAGCCAGGTCTGTGCTGAAGTAATGCCATGCGTGATAAGTGGCAGACATCATAAAATAATAATAATTAATAATACTCACATTTTTATTGCCTGTGCCCCTTGTTTGCATCTCTCTTGCATGGTTGCAGTGAAGACAGGAACTACTAACGCAGTGCATCAAAATCAGCTTGATGCATTGGAGGGCAGGCGTTAAAATTCAGTGTCAGATATAGTTTGACCGCAGACTGAGCTACCGTCGCTCAATTCTAGCTCCTTACTTTCTTAAAACTTTTACTTTTACTTGTAAAACTTAAGTACATTTTATATCAGAAGACTTTTACTCAAGTAAAGTGACTTCAACTTCTACCAAAGTCATTTCCTATTAAGTATCTGAAGGTTGATCATTAGGGGAACGTTCGGGGAACCAAATGTGCAACCAAAAACTTTCCATGTCAACCACAGGAGAACCTTCAGGGAACGTTCCCAGAATGTTCTGGGAACCAAAAGCAGTTAGCTGGTTGCATTTGTACTCAAGTAACTATTTTCAGTACTGAAAACCTTCGACTCACACAGTCTTCTTCATTCTGTGTCAGGTCCGTGACAGTCTGATAGACAAGGCTCCAAATGATGTTCCTATTCCATATGAGGAGGTGAAGGAGAACCAGTGCAGGACGAGCTACGGGTACGACGTGAAGGACGCTGGACATTTCCACTCCCTCAGCACTCTGGCCCTGCTGCTCACACTGCTACTGCAGGTTCTCGTCACAGTAGCCGCTTCATAGGCTGACGATGTGCAACTCAAGAGTTTGCTTATGAATACTTAAGAAAAAAATCAGTCTTAAATGTCTAGCCCCGTCAGACACCCTCGATTTACATCTAACAGCTTGATTCATATCTAACTTTAATTGACTTTTACATGTAAACACTGTTTAGTAACAAAGTTTAGACAACAATAAAGTCAGTGGAATAGAAATAATCACGTCCAGTCACGTTTGGCTTGATAAGGTTTGAGTCATCTTGTTTTTAACACAAATAAAAGTCACACAAGTGTAATGTGAATAAACAAAGACACACAAAGTGTTCCCTATTCCAAAGTGGAAGTGCTCCATCTAGTGTTCAGAACGGGTTGTGCGTTTGATTTGATTGTTTTCAAAATGCCACTGTTGTTGTTGTTTGTTGATCACGTGTTTTAAGATCTGAGAAGTTGATTTGGTTCTGTTAACTGATGACATTATAAAAAATAAGACGCAGGTTAGAAAGAGCATATGAACAAAAGTAAAAATCTATCACACACACACACACACACACACACAAAAGACAACCTTGAAGACTTCAACATCCTGCTGAAGCACTTAAGAAAATATCCACCACTCATCCTCCGTCACCGATTCTGTTAAATTCTAAAGTAATAAAAGCATTTTTTTTTTTTAAATAATAAAATCAAATAAAATGAATAAATTGTTGTGTTGGTAAATCCAAATTCTCCAAGGACACAAAGCTGTGACCTTTTGTCTGCATGATGCTTCTCATATTTGGAACACTGTAAATGAAAAAAAATAAACAATTAGTAAATAACAGTTGTGCGTAAGTGTAATATTCAGATTAACAGCCTGAGTATTTCTTGCAAGTGGTTCAACCATTAAGCACTCATGAATGGCGTTTTCTCTGTGTGACAGTGCTTCATTTAGCGCCCTCACGTGTGCGCGACGGGCACAACACAACGCCATGAACCAGACCTGTGTGAGTCACTGGGTTCTTCTCAGCACTGACACCAACAGACGTAATGAAAAGTGCACGAGTTACTAATGAACGGACACGGGGCTGCTGCTCACATGACCAACCAGCAGCAGCAGCAGCTGGAACCAGCGTTAAAAAAGAATTTGGTTTGAATTCGTCCAAACGAGTGTGTGTGTGTGGCCATTTTCCACGGGAATAAAGGACTGTATATAAAAAGTGGGTGTAGTGTTAAGAATTTGAGTTTCACATTATGATGGGAACATAATCTACAAAATTGACATAATGTGATATCGAAGAAGAACTGAAACTAGTGACTGAGACCATTAACTCGCTGATCGCAGAAAGAACTCCATTTGAATGGAAGTCTATGTTTTACATGATTTATAACATTTTCCTGAGGAGTTAATGGCTTTAACCATGAGTTTCCACTCTTCCCCAGCAGAACATGGTGTCAATAATTGATCTTCCCTTTCAGAGGAAAATGGATGATAAAGCATGGCTTGTGTGAGTGGACACCAGTGGCATCGACAGCTGGTATCGTCCAATAGGAGCCTGGTCGTAGGTCATGGCCCCGGGGTTTAAAGCTTGTTTTGACACGAGACACAACATGCGACGTCACAACACAAAGGGGATTTTCCAAGCCTTCACAAAGCTTTGGATGACAAAAAAAAAATAAAAAAAAATAAACGGTTACAGTTTCAAGTGTAAAATAATAATAATAATAATCCTGACGACTGACAGACTTGGAGCCTTGGCTCTAAAGTGCACTGCGTCCAAGCAGAGTTATGAGCAGCCACTGACTGTAACTGAATTAAGATTGTAGTGAACTGTCAGAGATGCAGTTTGTCTAGAAGACCGAAGAGGGATAATTCAAGTTTGTCACGGACGAGGACGAGGAGGTTCTTCGAACGTATCCATCCTGGGTCTCATTCTCCTGTTCCTGTGTTTCACTGCCTGACAGCAGAGGGGAAAGAGCCGGCGCAGAGATCCTGTAAGGCAAACTCTCTTTAGTCAACATCTTCCTTGTGGCAGAAACTAAGCGCGAGTAGTTTTCGGGGTTGTACGCTGACAAAGGGGGGCGGGTGCACAGTAGAGGCAGGCTGACCCTGTCTGGCCGGGACAGGAAGAGAGGCGGGCGCCGCTGGTTCTCGCCGTCCTTCAGAGAGTCGGGGAGCGGCTTGCGCTTGCTCTCGGGCAGGAGCATTATGGAGAGGACGGAGAGGACGGCGAAGGAGGCGAAAATGACGTGGTGGAGGAAATAGCCGCTGTTGTTCTGGAGCTCCATCAGGGAGGAAGCGGCCATGCCAACGCAACCCGCCGCCATCACCAAGCCGAGGCATCCACCTCTGACAGAGAGAGAGAGTTTCATCAACAAGTAGAATGAGCCGACACTACCACGGTTATTATAGTTAACAATAACTAAATGAAACTGAATTGTGTGTTAATAAGACTAAACTTGTAGCAAAAATGTGCTTAATTTTCATCTTTGTAAATTAAATTCATATATTATCCTTTTGGGTTCATATGAAGGGATTTTTTTTTCTCTGCCAGCAAAGGTTTTATTTGAGACAGCGATTTCATTCAATCATAATAAAAAAAATTTAATTTGTTTTTGTTTACAATGCGACATAAGGCTATGCAAATTAAACATAACATTTGTTATCTAGTTAACTGGGTTGAGTTGGTTCATCTAAGTGAATCAAGCCTCCAGTCTTTTATGGGGTTTATTGTTTCACCTTTTTGATTCTAGCACCTGGCTAATATACAAACAACTAAAAACGAACACTAAACTGAATAAAAACTAAACTAAAAATAAGAAAAACTCTAAAAACTAATTAAAAACAAAAAGTCAAAACTAAATAAAAACTGAAACTAATTAAAAATCCAAAAACACCTGAGCACCGTAGCTTCCAGAACCAACAGGAAAACATTGTGCTCATTGATATTCAGAGGTGGTTTAAAACGAGGGCCAGTCAGTATAATCCAAGAGGAACATTTATATTTGTCAAACCAGAGATGTTAAAACAAAGTTATTTATCCTTGCAATATAATGTACTATAAACCATTTCACTTAATGAAAATATGTTAAAACTAATACTGACAACGCTATTTGTTGTTCTTGTTGTTGCCATAATGATATTTTTGTAAGAAAAGATTGTATTAGTTACTTTGTCTAAATATAAAAAATATCATTCAAATTAATTCTAAACAAACAAAAAAAAACAATCTTTGGTCTTTTTAAAGATTAACTCAACAATGTGAAGCAGTTCTAAAAGAATATGATCACAAAACCAACTCACAGAGCTTTTGACACAAAAACAATCACTGAAGTACAACGCTAAGTTTCCACAGTAATGGATTTACAAACCGCCTCACACTTACCGGACCACAGTTGGCATCACCTCGCAGGCGAAGAACACACTGAGCATCGCGAGAGCCTGAGAGGACAGCAGACCCACGACAGAGAGAACCAGGACCAGACCTCCACGCAGATCTGACACACAGAAAGACCAACAAACCAGACTTCAATCTTCAATTTATCTGTGAACAAGTGACTCCATGTTGACCCCAAGAGAAACTGTTTTACAGATTATAATCCTTCATTACCTCCAACAAGGAGATTCTGTTTTCATCGGCGTGGGTTAATCTGTAAATTTGTCCCTTTAGCGACTTCCTGTTTACAGTTTTTGACCTGATTTGGCTGTGATGGGATCACCAAAGTATGTCCTCATTAAATTTAGATTAGAATCTGTCAAAACCCACGAGATTAGAACAAAATATGTATATGACAATCTGATCTGATCCAGATATGAATTTAAATGTAACATGTTGAGATGCTGCGACAACTCCGCTGCAGCTTAGCTATGTTGATTTATTTAGAGTGAAAACGACCTGAAGTCACTGATTTACTGGAAAATATGTCAACTAGTTTCTCATGTTTGCTAGTTTCACCAAACTTCAGGTTGTGAAACATAAAACGGGTATATATAAATCAAATTATGACTTGAGTTTTAGTCTAGAAATCCTGAAAAGGTGGCTATTATTTTGATATTCATGCAGATCATAATGTAAATATGGCCTGTTACATTTTATAAAGGGATTTTTGTCACTCTAAGCTTAAAGCGCTGCGGTCTCAAGTAAAGCTTTGAGAATTTAATAGAACTGATAAAATGCATTTATATCCAGGGCCGAATGTTAATGCTGGCGGGCCAGTTTTGGCCCATGGGCCTCCAGTTGCTGACGCCTATAACAACAGTTTTGTCTTTTTTTTGTCTTATTTTGAGGCATAAATATCAAAAAGGGAGTAAAATAAGTCGTGAAATAGAGCATAAATAAATATGTTATATAGATGTAGGGTTACACTGAGTGAGGGCCAGCAGCACCAGCGACGACAGTCCAGTGATGATGGCAGAGAGCAGGAGAATCCCGCGCCGACCGAAGCGCTCGACCGTCACGCAGATGAAGACGCAGGCCAGCGCTCCAGTGATCACTCTGAGGAAGTAGCTGAAGTAGAAGTTTGTGGAGAAGCTGTGGAGGTTCCTGGTGAAACAGTACTGGATTCCTGTTCCTATGAACCTGCACAGGAGGAAAAATGGACCTTTAGCATCCGTGAAACCAGAGAAACATGCGACAGAGTTTGGAGACGGAGACTGTGTGTTAATCATTCTCTAGGGGCCGCACACAGGAGAATATGCTGAAGTTTTATTTTTTTTTATCATATTTTCTCCACATGGAAACGGCATTTTGGGAACATTGAAACACTATTTATGGAAAACAGGTCCCAGAGTGGGAAAAATGCCACCCTTGCATTTTCCTGTACACAACCACTACGCTACTTTGGGAAAATGATGATGTCATCGTCCCACCTCGTCTACCTTTTGTGTTTGTGGAGATTATTTGGTCAATTTTTTGTTTATGAAATTTTTTTTTTATTTATGTTCATTATAGTGTTGACAACAAAAAGACATATCCATGCATACACATATGCACACACAGAAATACATACGTGATGGTTTGTAAAGAAAAAGAACATAATCGACATATATAATCTGTTACAGATGAAAGCAGATGTTCTTATGAACATATATGCATGCATATACACATATATGCTGTACATATATGCACACATGCCCCCTCTTCTGCTGGCAAGAGTTTTCACAACTATGATTTTTAAGTTTTTTCCTTTGCACCATGAGATTGTGCAACTGAGAGCTCCCGGGTTAAAGCCTCAATTTGCTTTATGTGTTATGGATCTATCAATGAAACACCATGAAAGGAGGGTGCCCACTTGATGACCCCCAATTAAGTGATTAACATTTGGCCCAGGATATAAATAAATGTTATCCATCGTATTAAGCTCTCAGAGCTTTAGCCCCACTCAAGAAGAAAGACACCAATGGAGATTCTTAGGAGTCTGACATCAGGTCCTATCAACTTATTTCCTTTCATTAGTTTTGTGTCATTCTGTCTCTCTTTCGGTGATTGTTTAGGTTGTAATGTATACTTATTTGAATAAAGCTTTGTTTCGGGCATGTGTACTTATGTTCTGATGGACGAAGACATTTCTTGAAACAATACCATTTTAAAAACGACCAAGAAAAACATGCGTTGGTAAAGTTGTGTCTCCATGTGGACGAGGCCTTAAACTGCCCGTGGCTTTCAGGTGCATTCACTCACAGAGTGAAGCTGAGGATGAGGCAGTTCTTCCAGATAACACGAGTCTGACGCAGCTCCAGGACTGAGTGATAACTCGGGCGACAGTCTTCTCCGTACACTGAGTCGATCTCTGAAAACAGACAAAGGACGTATAAAAAAAACTACATTTACATTTCAAAAAGGCATTTTCAGAGAAATTCCTTTTTAACCTGCTAGACATAAAAGGTTTTATGATTCAGGTCAATGCCAAATCTCAAAGTTTGGGCCACAGCCCACTAGTGGACAATGGAGGTATTGCAAGTTGGCCTAGATGGATGCATAAATTGTGAAAAATTGAAAATGAACAAATTCATCAAAACATAATATTCTTTATTCTGGAAAAATTAATAAAAATATGATGTCTGATGATTTTGTTATTCACATATTTATGATATAAGCTGTGTTTTTATATAAACACAACCTATGGATTCTTAGTTATGGCCAAAATGGTAATCACAAGTATGCTTACCAATGTTGAGATTAAGATTATTTATTAATGACTGGTGGTAGAAATTTAAGAAGCTCTGATTTAGATTAAAGCTTAGTTATCTGACAGGAAATTAAACTCCAGGTTCATGTGTAAGTACCTGACAGCAGAGTTTCTCCAGGGTAAATCTCATCACGCCGACAGACTCCGTTCCTGGTGGAGAATCCCTGGACGCTTTGCTTGAACTGAGGGATCTGAGCCGTGGCCAGCAGCCAGCGAGGAGACTCAGGAAACACTGAGCCAAAACTGAGGGAAAGAATCTCAGTGAGATACAGAGTTCACACATTCATACAAATCCTGTCCAGGGTGTGACCCCCCCCCCCCCCCCCCGAACCTTTCAACCTATGTCAGCTGGGATTGGCTCCAGCTCTGCCTGGGTCCCTCACGTAGTAAAACAGGCTGAATTCCAATGGCTTTTCTTCATTACTTTATTGAACATATTCACAAGGAAGAGTTGATTTTGGTGGTGATCCAGAACTGGATCGGTGACATTTTTTTCAAATAGGTGAAATAAAAGTAGGTGAGTGTATTGACAGTCAGATCAGGGTTGTTTTTT
The DNA here is from genome assembly GCF_958295425.1 of Solea solea. Classification (NCBI taxonomy): domain Eukaryota; kingdom Metazoa; phylum Chordata; class Actinopteri; order Pleuronectiformes; family Soleidae; genus Solea; species Solea solea. Next base: position 4,252,504 of record NC_081138.1, read on the forward strand.
TTTCTATTGAGGCAGCCCGCCAAAATAAAGCCACTTCTGTCGCACTAGCACTTTGAAACAGTAATCCACGCCTTTGTCACCTCTCGACTGGATTACTGTAATAATGCACGTGATGTGGGGGTCAGTGGCCAGTGGCCTGAAACAGTGCTCTGTGATCTGCCTTGGCACATCAGACAGGCCTCTTCTCCTTTCAGTGACCTTTGACCTTTGATTTGTTTTTATTGTGGTTTATTGTTTGGATGTTACTTTTAATTTATTTTTGTTGTTTTAGATGTATCCTATCACCTCACGTGAGCTTCTATGCCTTTTATTTATTGCGCCTTGTATTTATTTATTATTGTGTACCGCACTTTGGTCCACTGTGGTTGTTTTAACGTGATTTACAAATAAAGTTGGATTGGATATTGGAAACTGAGCAGGGGTTTGTTCTCTCCAAGTACTTTGTCTAGTTGTATTTGTATTATTTTTCACTAAATATCTCTCAAACTGGTTCAAACATGTAAACTGAGACTAAAGTAACTTGTCTTGCTTTAATGTTAATTATTACCTGTGCAAGAGAGGTCATATATTTTGCTGTATAGCAGCATAATTACAAGAAAGGAAAGGTTGGATTTAGGTGTGGCCTATTGTAGAAATGATTTTGGAGGTGATCCATATTCAGAGATGATTGTAAAGGCTCCCACACTTAGGTTGACATCAAATTCACAGACTTTTTAAGGACTTTCCATAACTATTTCCCTCAAATTCAGGGACCGATTGTGCTGAAATATCTTAAGATGGGATGACACACTCTGTATCTGCACAAAAGTCAGTCTTTGTCATTTTGTTTTGTGAGTCAGAGATCTTGGAATTTGCATTTTCTCCATAACTGTGTTTACACATGAATTCAGGTGTGGCTGGTATAAAATGTCAGGTTGATGTTAGAGCACAATATCAAGCACCTGACGCTTCAGCAAACACGCACGTGATGAGGTGACGTGACAGTGTATCAGGTATGGAAATGCTGACTCACCACCAGTAAGAAAGCAACAGGAGCAGAGGCAACGTGACCACAGCCTGGAGGATGGGCCAATCACGGCACAGGACCGCGACACCCGGCAACAGCAGCTCTGCGAACACGGCAAAGAAGCCGCTGATCATGGCGACCATGAGGCGGTGGGGAGGATCGCACAGCTCCAACCCTGAGAGAAAATGACAAATGACATCAACACAGGAGGAATTTAAAGCTTTGTGGTTAATGATACAGCATTTATTTCATATGAGAAAGATGAGTCATCATCTTTAACAGTGCATTAGTTTCAATATATATTTCAAATGAGGTTCCTGTTCTGTTATTGGTGAGTACAATCATAATTTCAGCAATTTAACTGTTGCTTATTTAAAAAAAAAATGTAATATATACATATGTATGTTAAAAACAATTCCTAACTTCAAATTTCTCAAATTAAATTAGTACAGTGGCTCCATATCACAGTAAATATTAAACTTAAGCCTTAGAAACCATTTTTTTTAACTGAAAATCAAATTGAAATCACACTTACTGTAGGTTAGATATTCAAATTATTCGGCTCTAGTTACAAATAAGACAATTTTGCCCTGTATAGTTTTTCTGGATTTTAACTTTTACTTAAAGTAAAATTATTAACCATGTTAGTAGAAAGTACTTAAACTGATGTTAAAAGCCTTATCTGCTCATAGTCCACATCCACACTGCAACATTTTCATTCAAAGGCAGCATTTTCAGACAAAAATGATCTGCGTCCAAACCAGAGACTGAATATAAAATAGAAAATGGACACAGTCTTCTAAATGCAACCGGACACTCATTCACACGCTTTATGTCTCTAAATGGAAACATAATTTAAAAAATTGACACTTGAACTGCAATGGAGACGGATGAGAAGAGGACGAGATGGAGGAGGAGACGGTAGAGTGAGAAGAACTGCCTTTAAGAAGCTGTCACACTGGTGTCCACTAAATGGGAACATAAACAATACATATGTATAATAATAACAATAATAAATTTTATTTGTAAGCGCATTTCTAACACTCAAGGTCGCTTTACATATTAAATGAGACGATACATCAAGCACACAGTTAAGTTAAGAACAAATAAAGCAGACTAATTATAAATAGTTAAAGGTAAAAGTTAAGATGACATAAAACGGACAAGATCAACACAGTAGAATTTAAAATGCAAAAATAAGGTGATAGTGGGGGGATGGTCATGATGTAAGGTAAGATAATCTGAAAAGGTAAGTTTTTAGATGGGATTTGAAGGTGGACAGTGATGATATTGTTCGGATGGGTTGTGGGAGTGTATTCCAGAGTTGGGGGGGCAGAACGGCTGAATGACCTGAGTCCCTTTGTGGACAGACGGACAGGAGGTATGGAGAGGAGGGAGGCTGAGGAGGAACGGAGAATGAGGGAAGGTGTGTATATGCAGGAACCCCTGATGTATCTGCAGCTGGACCCTCATGCAAACACGATAACCAAAATCTCCCACAGTCAGAGTCAATTTTCTGGGTTAAATCAAAGAGGGACTCTGCACGCTATGTTCAAAAACACAACTGCAAAGTTTGACAAGCTCAAAGATAACCTCAGGGCACACTGACGTAAAGAGTTTCTCCAGAACTTTGACCTCCTGCCCCGGCAACAGCTCGGATTCTGTTTCCACATCCTCCCTGTCGACTGGGAGGGGGAGTTGGAAAATGAGCAGCTTTACTTTCGGCTCACTTCCTCGCCTTCGCTTCTGTCCTGCTATTGTTTTCTCGTCTCTGTGGAGAAGCGGACGCCGAGCGGACGCCGACAGGACCATCACTGACATTTCTGTCAGGCTGTCGTCCAGCTCAGCTCCACTTCAGTCTAATCTAAAGAGAAATGAAGACCCACTCTAACCCTGACCTCACAGGAATGTGGGAGTGTGTTCGTATATTAAAAGCAGAGCCAGTCCATGCCTGTGTGTGTGTGTGTGTGTTCCAGATGGGACCACAGTAACTCTATTACCTAGTATTACCTCCTCCCTCGCAGGAATGTACACTATTTTAACAATGTTCATGTAATTACATTCCTCATCCTGCTTCACTCTCGTTTTAGACAGTTCTAGAAAAAAATACATAACACAGTCGATAGGGAAACACCAAGTCCCCCGTACCAGCCTGAGGCATCTGCTCATAGACCACATCTACACTACTGTAAGCCATTTTCATTTAAAAAGAGCATTTCCAGACAAAAACGATCTACATCCAGACCAAGGACTGTTTAGAAGCCTTCAGATTTGTCATTTAACTGGCACCAAGAAAGTTTGAAACCATCCATCCATCTTCTACCACTTTATCCTCCACATGAGGTCGCGGGGGTGCTGTGCCAGTCTCAGCTGACATAGGTGGATAGGCGGGGGCACAAACAACGACTCACTCACAGATGTCAAATGCAACCAGGGTTGCTCGTATAAGCCGTCACACTGGTGTCCACTCATATGTGCCATGCTTTATCGTCCATTTTCCTCTCAATGGGAACCATAATTTACAAAACTGACATTGGAACTGCATTGAATGAAGGATGAGAAGAGGATGAGATGAAGAAGATAGGATGAGAAGAACTGTGGAAGACAACATTACACCTGTAAGTAACTCTAGTTATTATTAGAAGAAGAAAATGGACATCGTGTGTGAGAAGTAAAAGTTAAGTGTTCCATAGACTTCCATTTAAACTTATTTCTCTTTTTAAATTCCATTTTGTTGCCCCCTGGTGGCTATTTAATGAGTGCTGGTGTAAAGAGGAAGCTGATGTTTGCATAGTTTTCAGAAAGTACTATTAAGGACAAAAGAAGAAGAGCAAGGATTTCTGTTATTTGAGCGCCAATTAGGTCAAACGACACCTAGAATGGAGTTTTTGAGTTGTTGCCTTGTTTTCAAAAGGTCTCCATTTCTGTCACGAGCAGTGGATTTCAAACGTTTTATACCAAATACCACCTGAGAAAACATTGCCCTCTTGAAGTAACACCATTATCACAACGTTAAAATACAGTGGTGTAAATAGACCAAGCTAAGTCAGCTACAGACTTTTCACAGGAGGCAGATTTATTACCATCCTCCTCCTCACATATAGTTCACACACAGGTATAGTGACATTAGATTAAGATGGAGCGAGAGATAATAGATATTATTGGCTTTATTATGTTGACTATCATGTGCAATATTTCTAGATTACATCATGCCTTTCCATTTGCACCACTCTTTTGACACTTTATTTTATATTTCAACTTTGGTGCATGCAATCGTATATTGGTATTATTATTTTGTACTTTGTTATTATTGTAATTTTTGCAATTTTGGAGCAACCTGGAACAAGAATTTCCTTTGGGATTAATAAAGTTCTATCTTATCTTATCTTATAAGGTGACTCTAATTATTATTATTTCATTTATTATTATTATTATCTTATTTGTTTTTCATTTCTACACAGTCCGATCAAAATACCTAAGCTCCACTCCGATCACATACCCTGGTATAGACAGTAGAACAGTATTTCTGATTTTCCTGCAGAGGAAGCTGGTACAAGTACCACAATTTGAGAACCGTGGGTGGAGACTATTGGCGCCTTGACTCCGCCCACGTTGAGGAAGTACTATGAAGTAATGGAAACCAAACCAAACCGCGTAGAGTCAAGCCGTGCCGTGCTGGTACTGTTTAGTGGAAAAGCGCCATTTGTGCCTTTGCAGTCTATGGCCACATCCACATTACTGTGTTTTTGTTCAAAAATTAATACATGTGAATGAAGGCACACCTGTCATACGGGCTACTTTGGCATTTTCGAGCCTGCTGGGTCCATTTTGTTTGAAATTGCCTGGGCAGCAGTTTAGTTGAAGACATGTGACAGGGCGAGAGTAACAACAAACCCCAAGCAGCTGCCTGCTGTCAGTCACAGCTCAGCACCACACACTTCATCACAGTCATCCGCTGAAATCCCCACACACACACAAACACAGTCACAAACACTCTGGCAACATCATGACTAATGAGCCCTACACTTCCATTTTATTTACTACATATCTGCACACAAACACCGACAATGACACTGAAAAATAATGAGTTGTATGTATGTAAATGTAATTAGCATTAATATTTTCCTTCCCCTGGCTCCTCATTTAAGATTATTTTCTTCACTTGTTGGTGTTTTTGTTGTTGGGAAGTTAAGTTACACCTCTTTTTCTCCTGTGAAGAAATAATAATATTGTTGTATTGTAAGAAATAAAGAATATTATGATTTAAAAATTTTTTTTTTTACTTTATTTCTGGTGTATTCAACACACACATATTTCTCCTTCCATCTCCCTCGTATCTCATGGAACCAGAGGTCAACTATTCCTGTGTTGATAAATATTGACCTCATTCTACAACAATGAGACCAAAGAGGTCAAAACACCAGTCGTTTTCAACTGAACGTCTAACAATTCCCTCCAATGACTGAAGTATTTCCTTGTGCTGAGGAAAAAGCTAATGTCTCATGGTGTTGGGACCCCAACTCTTTCCTCCTGCTTTACCACAATTAAAAATATGTCTCTCAGGGGAGGATGTGGTTTCTGTGCCTGACAATCAGATCAACTCACTGTTGGCATTGATTCAAGGTCTCGGGGTCGAGACGAGGTTAAAAATACTAAAGCAGTCGCACACATTTATTGTTGTGGTAGTTGGTGTAGAGATTGTTTTAAATGAAGTTAAAGTCAAGTAGCAAACGTTCCTGTCACCAGCTTCACGGTCGTCACCTCAATCAGACTCCTATTGGACGACAGCACCTGTCAATCACACTGGTGTCCACTCATATGTAGCCGTACTTTATCATCTATTTTCTTCTTAAGAAAATAATTGACAAAAAGTACACAACATCCTATTACGACCATTAATCAAGTGAGCAATAGGCTCATTTTACTATAAATTTGCCATTTAAACAGACTTATTTTGTCACCCCCTGGTGGCTAATCAATATATTTGTTACTTCCTGGTTTCAACTAGCAAAGCTAGACTATAGAATTAAAAAGATAGACTATAGAATATTTAGCAGAAAAGTTTAATTAAAATGGATCTAAAATGCGAAAACAGTTTTGAGGTCGACACAATTTTTTTTTAGCCTTAATATAATTAAACTAGCCATTTATCCGACTTATATTATTTAGGATTTTAATTTAATTTTCTTTTTTCTAATGAAGGCTCAAATTTGTAATAAAAAAATCGGGGGAAAAACACAAACAAGGTCACATGAGGAAAAGATGGCAAGAGATCACAGCCAACATGATAAATAATCTGTTAAAATGTTAAAAAATGGGATTAATAATGTTGACGCTGACGTTAAGGCCCCATTTATAATGAAACTTTGTATAAAACAAGGAGAAGTCATGCAAAGGAGGCCAATAGATTCAGCTTTCACTGGTAAAAATGTGGTTGCTTCAACCACATTTATTCAGTTCTTCTGCATTTACAAAAGTCTGAATGTATTCGTTCATGTCTACTGGAGTAAAGACGAGATAAGGTCAAAACAAAGATAAGCGTGGATTTCTAACTTGCTTCTGTAAGCACACACTGGGATTTCTCTTATCTTCGCCTGATAACATCACTCAGCAGCAGGTTAGGTAAAGAGAGACCTGTGTCAGTCATTTATAATCAATATTTAAATCACACTCTGAATGTTGTGTGGTTTTATCACGGTAAAACCCAAAAAAAAACAAAGGTCCTGCTGGACGAGCAGTCGTTGATAACCTTCATGTACACAACCAGCGCGATACACCGGGAATCGCTTTAACGTTATTTAACTTTTACATAAGGTGAAAGGACTAATGTGCTAATGACTTTAGCAGCAGCAGCAGCAGCAGCATGTCCTGCACTGTGGACATGTGGACAGTGAGGGTGAACTTAAAATAACATCATGATATTCCAGGGAAATTTGTTACAGTGATTAACAATAGCGATACACAATATTGATATTGGACAATATTAAAATTCAAATTTCAAACCAAACTTATTTATGGGGCCAAGATAGAGAGACAGGAGACATTTGCATTAAAATGCACTTGATGTCCTCATAACAATTCTCTATAGGGATGATGCAGCCCCTATCAGGTCTGATAGTATTGCTTGACAAGCCTGTTGTCAGATGAAAGACGCAAAGTTACGTGCTGAAATTTTGACCCCGATTTTGAAAAAGGGCAGAAGCTCATTGATTTTTGGACATTCTACAGCCATAAAATCAAAATAAATCCAGGCGGTCAGAATATCATTGAGTGTTGGAGAAAGTGAGCTGATTCCTTTTCCAAACCACCATAGTTCAAATGTGTTTGCAGGATACTCACGGACGATGTACGAGGACAAAAACACTCCGGCGAGCATGGCGCCCTGAGAGAGACGCAGCAGCAGAAACACCACAGCGCTGTTGGACAAACACACAGCGATCCCCAACACACTGGACAGACTGATGGACACGAGGAACCCGCGCCGACGGCCCAACCTGAAAACACAGCGTCACATGACACATGCCGTCGTCTCTGAAATCAGAGGGGAAAAAATTTGAATGAATTACTTACCAGTCACACAATGTACCAAGGAGGATGTATCCCAGAATCCATCCCATCATAAAACAGATGTGCTGCAAAGGGATTTTCCAGTAGTCGCTGCAAACCAAGTTCCACTGCACAGGAAGGAAAAAAAGGAAAATGAAACACAATATTAACTTGGACCAAAGAGTTTCTTCAAAAAAAAAAACAGAGCGTTAGAGAATGAAAACGCTGCATTCAGAGAACTCTCGTCTCACAGTCAAAAACACATAAACCCCGTCTGGCTGAGGTTGGGTTTGGTCAAGTCATGCAACATCGGAATTTAAAGTTCTTTTAGTGAAACTGAGTAAAATAAAGTGAATTTAAATGGTGAATTCAACTGCTTTATTAAAAATATGGTGGAAACATTTAATAAACAGTTACAACTAGTAAAACATTTGTGACTTAAAAGTACAAACTGATAAGTATTTTTGTTTAGAACCGGGGTTCACGATTTACAACAGGACAGTGAACGCAACACACAGGCTATTAAAGTCATCCACAGTGGATGTTATCCTTTTCTTCCATTTTGCATGATTCTGTGTTTTTCATTTCTCGTCATTTGTCTGATGTTTACTCGTGACGGACATTTCCTCTTCCTCGCTTTCGCTGCTTCTTTTTTGCCAGCTCTGCCACAATGAATGTCTAAAATAACGCTATCCTTGATCTTAGTGTGTGTGTGCAGTGCCATGAAGCAATAAGTGTTTCTCGTGAGAACCAAGACCTTGCAAGACCTCCTGATTCTGAGGATGCCGGGTCCTGAACTCACAAGGCTGGTTTTCTGCTAACAGACAGTAGGAGGCGTGGATACAGCCCACAATCTCCCCACAAGAAGACATTCAACCATCATAATGACCCTGAAGCTGTTAAATTAGTATCTAGTATCTGTAATTGTATCCCTCTATAAGCTTGTGCTTATTGAATCCGTTTCCTATTGACCTTTACGTCACAGTTAAACAAACAGCGAACGGCGAGATGGACGGTTGTGGTTGCTGTGTAACAAAGACGCCGCCACGTATGATTTCCCGGCAACAGTACTGCAGTTTATACGTCGCCTCCGGGTCAAAGACCGGGGAGGAAATATTGGTGCAGAACGCCAAGTCTGACTCCAGTCCGACTAAGCGTATACATGCAGGATTAATCAGACTATGAATCACATTATCAAGGTATGTTAGTCCAACTAAGACTTGCTCTATTTCGGACTAACGTGTTCAAATGACGTTAAGAAAACCAAATTACTGTCTTAGTCAGACTAAAATCGGACTTTTAACATTCACCGACTGTCACAGGGTCACAGGAGACACATCATAACTCCAGGTGTGAACAGTCCTCCTTAACGCCGTCCACAGATGGATTTAACATCGGACCACAGACGGATTTGTGTGGAAGGAGGAATGTAGATCACGTCCTTCCTAACCGAGTTAAAATGTCTGCTGACAGTTATTACATTAGACTGAAGTAGAGCCTGTCTGTGAACAGTGACTCTGCACCCGGGAGGCACCAGTCACGGCCTTCCTCTAAAATTAAGACAAAGTGGGGGCATTAAATAACAGAAAATCACAAACCACAGCCAGTTTGAGCACAAATGGAGCACAAAACTGTTGTGAAGATTTGAAGATGGACTCTGTGGCTGGTGTTTGCCATGTTTAAAATAGATGTTACAGGTTTTTTCAGGCGTCCATAGCGAAATTCAAACCTCACATTGACACCCAGGAGAAAGTGTGCTGAAAAAATCCCACTCAAGGCCCAAAAGTTTCCCTTCAATCTATTCAAGATTATTCAAAACCACCGTTTATCGAGATTGCGGATGTGCAGCAAAAATTAAACATGACACAACAACAACACCGCAACATATGCCAAGATAATTAAAAAAGACTCGCAAGGAGGAGGAGCGGCCACAAGCAGATCCTGAGAAACATCAGTACAACAAACAGTTAGAGCAATTAAGTCAACAACTCTGTCTCACAGAGCAGAAAAACACACATTATGAGTTTTACCAGTTGATATTATAGGACTGTACACAAAGGTGCTTATTATTTTGACCCGAGTATATTTTCTTAACCTTTGTTTAATTAGGAAAGCCTTTTCCTGGCCACACGCAGCAGATTTAAACTGGGTTACTGACGACAAAAAGTGTCCAGTGAGACCAATACTAGGATTAAACTGTTTGCAATTGATTCCAAGCTTATGGAGCAGCAAAATGGAACTTCTTTTTTTATCTAATTCAGTATGGACATTTGCAATAATCAGTAGAAATAACGTCTGGAAACAAAGGCCACTTCAAGTTGATGAACTCCGATGTCGTTTATTCAAGTTTTCCCTTTCATCGAGTTCCTCCTTTGTCCCTGTGAGTGACGCCATGGACAGAGGAAGCAGCGAAAGACGTGTTTACTCAGGAAGGAAGACGGAAGCCTTTAGATTTCCAGCACCAGTTTGTCATGAGGGAGAATGCTGTATTTAGTTCCTCGAAGCCACGGTAAACAGATATTAATCTGAGGAGAAGCTGAGGAACAATTACCCATAATGACTTTGTCCTGCTGATCAGCCCACACTCTGGTTCAGAGACTGCAGAAAATGCTCTGATGTGTTCAACATGTGTTAGGAAACACTACGATCTAATACTAAACCTGTGTTCTTGAATAGCATAAGACCATATTTACAAGAGAAGAGAACTTTCCCAATGCTGCCTTTTTTTCTTTTTGGTTCTTAAAAAGTTTTCCATAAAGCAAAATCGCTTCGAGAAATGTCTTCATCTGCACAAAAGCCCTCACAAATGACTCCAAAAGTTATATGTAAAACTGCTACAGAAATACACCAAAAACAGAGAAGAAGGCATGGAGCATGTGGGCTGGGTACAAAGTTGTTTTCTTTTAAGAAAGATATATTCGAACAAGGATATAAGAAGGACAGATTGACACAAGTTGGGCTATGACATCATCGTTTTCCAAAAGTTGCACATTTGGTTGTATACACAAAAATGCAACAGTAACTTTTCACTGGATGCAAAAGTTCAGCTTTGGGTTTTTCTTTGTAACTAAACTATTAAAATGAAAGGAAAATGAAAGGAATAAGGCCTAGAGATTGCTTTTGGAACATGATGATGGTGAACTCTTCATACTTTTTTCCCTTTAATGTCATTGAACTTTTTTTCCTAATAAAAGGATAATAAGGATTTTTTTTAAAAACCAGTGTTTTAAGGCTCCAATGGCTTGTTTCCGTGTGTAAGACGAGTCTCACTTTTTACACTTGTTGCACAACATGACAATCAGACTGAGGTCTACAGTCAAAAAAGAGCCTCATTCAGCTCTGTATCGATCGCACAAAGTCAAAAGATACTGCATGTTCAATGCAAACCCTAATGCAACTTTTTACCGTCTCTCCACACACACACACACACGTCAGCGTCACAATGAGTTTATGTGTGAATAGGGAAGAGGCAGTCAATGCAACATTACAGACGCCAACGGCTGAAAAACAACAACAACACACCAACAATCGCTCATCCAGTGCTTGGTGTCAATAACCTACATTGACAACCAACTGTTTTCCATTAAAAACTATCAAATATCTAGGATGAACCGATATGATACTCAGATAAAAATGTAGAATCCAAAAATCATATATAATCCCATGTTTCACTATGCACAGACTGTAAAAAATATAAATAAAATTCAACTACAGCATTTTCGCTGAGTCATGCTTATTTGTTTGTATTACACAGTTGGAGAATTGGGTCTTTGAAATAGCTTGAAATATGTTGTTAACAGCTTTATAGATTAAAAGGTCTAAAATGATGGCATCGTGCCATCCCTAATATTTAATACTATCAGACCTGACTGAGGGAGCATTTGTGTGTATACACAAGCAGTGCAGGGGCGGGCGGGGACAAGAAGTGTTCATCCCTAGAAAACTAGCCAACAAAAAGTGCTTGTTGTACTTTGTAGGAGTGATGGTTATCTAGTAATTGCGTCTAATGCTCTGCAGAGCAAGGTGCTGAAAATGGAAGCCCCGTCAAGGTCAAGGCTAAGATGACTATGTCTTGGTAACTACTTCTTCTGTTGTTCGAAATAGTTGTTCTGCTTTGTGAGCGGGGCTTGTACTGGGGCAGAAGTTCAGTTTTCTGATATTACCCCACCTCTTGATATTAAAGATCTAAGATCTAAACAGCAGCGCTACACTGAGAATCACAGAGAGAGACGTGTGGCGCTGGTAAGCTTAATCAACATTGTGTGAACTCTTCAGACTCCTCATTTGCTTAGATTTCAAAGATAAACTACAGCTTACGTGAACATTGGAATGTACCTCACGACAATACAATCCAGGTCTTTCAACTTTCATGCAATATTTCAAGATTCAAGACAGTTTTTAATGCGCAAAGAGAGAATGAGCATGAAAACAGGCTCATGGAAACTCGCCTAATGGAGCTTTTCCATGAAACAGTTCTAGCACGTCTCGACTCTACTCAGCTTGGTATCAGGCACCTCCTCAACGTGGGCGGGGCGGTCATGGCATGGCTGCACGAAACTGCCGCAACGTCATTTTAAATGCGACACAAGCACACAGATTAGTGACAGCAAAGCAGTTATTTTTTTGGTAAACCTGGGGTAACGTGTGTCTTCACCCTCCTCTTTCCAAAGAGCCAAAAAGCCAAATATATCAAAAGTCTGTTCAACCTAATCTTACCTACAAAAAGTAAACGTACCTACACTTTCTAAGAAGCAAATCAAATATCAATTTAAATTGTATTTTATTGTTGGAAAACACAGTCGCTCCATAACTCAGTAGCCAATCGGCATGCAGCCTCCTAAGGCCCGGCCGCATACAAAAAAAACAAAACTTCTCCTACTTCTGCTATTTAACATAAAAATGATCAATTTTTTCCAAGCACTTCAACAATTATTATTCATCTTAAACAAACAAAAACAAACTCTTTCAAGTACTGAATCATTAGAATCAGTCAATTAAATAGATTAGTTCAGTGCTTCCAGCATGACCGGAGCACAGACTCTGTCTGACAGCAGTGCTGTCACTAAATACTCCTCTGTTAAATATTGAAATTTTAGACATTCACCTGTCATATGTTGCAGATTAACACATGTTTCGGGATTTTTAAGTCTTTTTAACTGATCTACTAGGTACTAACCCCAACCCTGTGTAATGGAAAAGCTTCCAATTCTAACGCAAGTAAGACAAGTGTCTGAATAAGACACTAT